>NW_026871144.1:600000-796099 GCF_028564815.1 Eubalaena glacialis | reverse complement strand
ATTTTTCTAGCATGTGGGTCCAAAAGGATCTTGCTGTGATTTCTGTCATAGAGTGTTCTGCTTATGCTTTCCTCTAAGCGTTTGGGAGTGCCTGGCCTTACATTTGGGTCTTTAACCCATTTGGAGTTTATTTTTGTGGATGGTGTTAGGGAGTCTCCTCCTTTCATCCTTGTACATGTACCTGTCCAGTTTTCCCAAGACCACTTACTGAAGAGGCTGACTTTTCTCCACTCTATATTCTTGCCTCCTTTATCAAAGATAAGGGGACCATATGTGCGTGTGTTTATCTCTGGGCTTTCTAGCCTGTTCCCTGGATCGATATGTCTGTTTCGGTGCCACTACCATATTCTCTTGATTACTGTAGCTTTGCAGTATCGTCTGAAGTCAGGGAGCCTGATTCCTCCAGCTCCATTTTTCGCTTTCAAGATTGCTTTGGCTATTCGGGGTCTTCTGTGTTTGCATACAAATTGTGAAATGTTTGGTTGGAGTTCTGTAAAAAATGCCAGTGGTAGTTTGATGGGGATCGCAGTAAATCTCTAGGTGGCTTTGGCGAGTAGAGTCATTTTCACAGTAGTGATTCTTCCGATCGAAGAACATGATCTATCTCTCCATCTGTGTGTATCATTTTTAATGTAGGTCATCAGTGTCTTATAATGTGCTGCATACAGGTCTTTTGTCGCCTTAGGTATTTTTAGTCCTAGACATTTAATTCGTTGTGTTGCAATGGTAACTAGGAGTGTTTCCTTAATTTCACTTTCAGATTTTTCACCATTAGCGTATAGGAATGCCAGCGATTTCTGTGCATTATTTTTGTATCCTGCTACTTTACCAAATTCACTGCTTAGCTCTAGTAGTTTTCTGGTAGCCTCTTTCGGATTCTCTACGTATAGCATCGTGGCGCCTGAAAACAGTGACAGCTGTCCTTCTTCTTTCCACCGTTGTAGTTTGAAAGCAGCCAAGTTGTCTGGCTTCAGAGTTTAACCGTTTCAGAAGCTATTTCAATAAAAGTGGGGACTTAACAGTGGCCGCTAGAATGAGGTTTACGAAGGGATTGCATGAAGTGAATGCATTTTTCGTGCAAAAACGAGGATGAATTTTGGGCGGTTACAGGAGTGAGTAGTTTGGACTGAATTTTGTTCCTTCAATACAAACAAGTTGCAAATATACTCCACAGTCTTTGGAGATAGGGTCTTTAGGACAGGAATCAAGTGAAAATGAGGCCATCAGGTCTTGCCCTAATTCAGTACGATTGGTGTCCTGGGATTGAAGATGGCTATGTTTGTCGTGTTACTCTCTCTGTATATATCAATGTCCTAGTTCCTGTTAAGACATGTAACCCTTGGTACTTTCTCCTGGCAGCCCTAGCCAATACATGCACCCTGCATAATGTGGGATGAGGCTTTATCTTTTGATCAGTCCACAAGTCCTTAAGAGAAAAGACTGCTCTTTCAAGGAAAAACGCGATTCTGCCTGAACAGCTGTTTCCTCGGTCTCCAGTCTGTCAGACTGCCCTGAATATTTTGACTTCCCAGTCCTCACCATACGTTAAGCCAATTCAAGAAAATCTCTCAATCTCAATCTCTCTCTCTCTCTCTCTCTCTCTCTCTTGCTCCCTTGCCTCCCCTGCCACCCCCAGGCAGCTAGTGGGTTCTGGTTCTCTGTGGAACCCAGACTAAAACACTTGTGTTATACCCACTAGTGGAATTATGGGGTCGTGAGGTAACTACCTCTGTAAATGTTGAAGGAAAGATAAGATGTTTTGCAAACGCTTTGCCACATTCTACATTCCCTCCAGCAAAGTGTAACATATCCATTTCTTCCATATTGTTTTCATTTCTCTATATTTTTAACTTTCATTTTAGTTTTAGTTTTAATTTCTTAAAAGCAGTCATCAGTTTTAGACACATCAGTGTATAACTATCAAACCCATTGCCCAATTCAGCACACCACCATCCCCACCCCACTGTGGTTCTCCCCCCTTGGTGTCCATCCGTTGGTCCTCTACATCTCTGTCTCAACTTCTGCCCTGCAAACCCGTTCGTCTGTACCATTTCTCTAGGTGCCACAGACATGCGTTAATGTAGGACATTTGTTTTTCTCTTTCTCGCTAAGTTCACTCTGTGTGACCGTCTCTAGATCCACCCACGTCTCAACAAATGACTCCATTTCGTTCCTTTTAATGGCTGAGTAACATTCCATTGTATATATGTACCACAACTTCTTTATCCATTCGTCTGTCGATGGGCACGTGGCTTGCTTCCAGGACCTGGCTATTGTAAATAGTGCTGAAATGAATATTGGGGTGCATGTGTCTTTTGGAATTACGGTGTTCTCTGGGTATATTCCCAGTAGTGGGATGCCTGCGTCGTATGGTAGTTCTATTCTTAGGTTTTGAAGGACCCTCCTCCGTACAGTTCTCCACAGTGGCTGTATCAATTTACCTTCCCACCAACAGTGCAAGAGTGTTCCCTTTTCTCCACCCCCCCCTCTCCAGCATTGATTGTTTCTAGACTTCTTTGATGAGGGCCACTCTGACCGGTGTGAGATGATATGTCATTGTACTTTTGATTTGCATTTCTCTAATGGTTAATGAGGTTGAGCATTCTTTCGTGTGTTTGTGGGCAGTCTGGATGTCTTCTTTGGAGAACTGTCTCTTGAGGTCTTCTGCCCAGTTTTGGGTTGGGTTGTTTGTCTTTTTGATATTGAGCTGCATGAGCTGCTTGTACGTTTTGGAGATGATTCCTTTGTCAGGTGCTTCCTCTGTAAATATTTTCTCCCATTCTAAGGGTTGTCTTTTCGTCTTGTTTATGATTCCCTTTGCCGTGCAAAAGCTTTTAAATTCCCTTCGGTCCCGTTTGTTTATTTCTGTTTTTATTTCCATTTTTCTAGCATGTGGGTCCAAAAGGATCTTGCTGTGATTTCTGTCATAGAGTGTTCTGCTTATGCTTTCCTCTAAGCGTTTGGGAGTGCCTGGCCTTACATTTGGGTCTTTAACCCATTTGGAGTTTATTTTTGTGGATGGTGTTAGGGAGTCTCCTCCTTTCATCCTTGTACATGTACCTGTCCAGTTTTCCCAAGACCACTTACTGAAGAGGCTGACTTTTCTCCACTCTATATTCTTGCCTCCTTTATCAAAGATAAGGGGACCATATGTGCGTGTGTTTATCTCTGGGCTTTCTAGCCTGTTCCCTGGATCGATATGTCTGTTTTGGTGCCACTACCATATTCTCTTGATTACTGTAGCTTTGCAGTATCGTCTGAAGTCAGGGAGCCTGATTCCTCCAGCTCCATTTTTCGCTTTCAAGATTGCTTTGGCTATTCGGGGTCTTCTGTGTTTGCATACAAATTGTGAAATGTTTGGTTGGAGTTCTGTAAAAAATGCCAGTGGTAGTTTGATGGGGATCGCAGTAAATCTCTAGGTGGCTTTGGCGAGTAGAGTCATTTTCACAGTAGTGATTCTTCCGATCGAAGAACATGATCTATCTCTCCATCTGTGTGTATCATTTTTAATGTAGGTCATCAGTGTCTTATAATGTGCTGCATACAGGTCTTTTGTCGCCTTAGGTATTTTTAGTCCTAGACATTTAATTCATTGTGTCGCAATGGTAACTAGGAGTGTTTCCTTAATTTCACTTTCAGATTTTTCACCATTAGCGTATAGGAATGCCAGCGATTTCTGTGCATTATTTTTGTATCCTGCTACTTTACCAAATTCACTGCTTAGCTCTAGTAGTTTTCTGGTAGCCTCTTTCGGATTCTCTACGTATAGCATCGTGGCGCCTGAAAACAGTGACAGCTGTCCTTCTTCTTTCCACCGTTGTAGTTTGAAAGCAGCCAAGTTGTCTGGCTTCAGAGTTTAACCGTTTCAGAAGCTATTTCAATAAAAGTGGGGACTTAACAGTGGCCGCTAGAATGAGGTTTACGAAGGGATTGCATGAAGTGAATGCATTTTTCGTGCAAAAACGAGGATGAATTTTGGGCGGTTACAGGAGTGAGTAGTTTGGACTGAATTTTGTTCCTTCAATACAAACAAGTTGCAAATATACTCCACAGTCTTTGGAGATAGGGTCTTTAGGACAGGAATCAAGTGAAAATGAGGCCATCAGGTCTTGCCCTAATTCAGTACGATTGGTGTCCTGGGATTGAAGATGGCTATGTTTGTCGTGTTACTCTCTCTGTATATATCAATGTCCTAGTTCCTGTTAAGACATGTAACCCGTGGTACTTTCTCCTGGCAGCCCTAGCCAATACATGCACCCTGCATAATGTGGGATGAGGCTTTATCTTTTGATCAGTCCACAAGTCCTTAAGAGAAAAGACTGCTCTTTCAAGGAAAAACGCGATTCTGCCTGAACAGCTGTTTCCTCGGTCTCCAGTCTGTCAGACTGCCCTGAATATTTTGACTTCCCAGTCCTCACCATACGTTAAGCCAATTCAAGAAAATCTCTCAATCTCAATCTCTCTCTCTCTCTCTCTCTCTCTCTCTCTCTCTTGCTCCCTTGCCACCCCCAGGCAGCTAGTGGGTTCTGTTTCTCTGTGGAACCCAGACTAAAACACTTGTGTTATACCCACTAGTGGAATTATGGGGTCGTGAGGTAACTACCTCTGTAAATGTTGAAGGAAAGATAAGATGTTTCGCAAACGCTTTGCCATATTCTACATTCCCTCCAGCAAAGTGTAACGTATCCATTTCTTCCATATTGTTTTCATTTCTCTATATTTTTAACTTTCATTTTATTTTTAGTTTTAATTTCTTAAAAGCAGTCATCAGTTTTAGACACATCAGTGTATAACTATCAAACCCATTGCCCAATTCAGCACACCACCATCCCCACCCCACTGTGGTTCTCCCCCCTTGGTGTCCATCCGTTGGTCCTCTACATCTCTGTCTCAACTTCTGCCCTGCAAACCCGTTCGTCTGTACCATTTCTCTAGGTGCCACAGACATGCGTTAATGTAGGACATTTGTTTTTCTCTTTCTCGCTAAGTTCACTCTGTGTGACCGTCTCTAGATCCACCCACGTCTCAACAAATGACTCCATTTCGTTCCTTTTAATGGCTGAGTAACATTCCATTGTATATATGTACCACAACTTCTTTATCCATTCGTCTGTCGATGGGCACGTGGCTTGCTTCCAGGACCTGGCTATTGTAAATAGTGCTGAAATGAATATTGGGGTGCATGTGTCTTTTGGAATTACGGTGTTCTCTGGGTATATTCCCAGTAGTGGGATGCCTGCGTCGTATGGTAGTTCTATTCTTAGGTTTTGAAGGACCCTCCTCCGTACAGTTCTCCACAGTGGCTGTATCAATTTACCTTCCCACCAACAGTGCAAGAGTGTTCCCTTTTCTCCACCCCCCCCCTCTCCAGCATTGATTGTTTCTAGACTTCTTTGATGAGGGCCACTCTGACCGGTGTGAGATGATATGTCATTGTACTTTTGATTTGCATTTCTCTAATGGTTAATGAGGTTGAGCATTCTTTCGTGTGTTTGTGGGCAGTCTGGATGTCTTCTTTGGAGAACTGTCTCTTGAGGTCTTCTGCCCAGTTTTGGGTTGGGTTGTTTGTCTTTTTGATATTGAGCTGCATGAGCTGCTTGTACGTTTTGGAGATGATTCCTTTGTCAGGTGCTTCCTCTGTAAATATTTTCTCCCATTCTAAGGGTTGTCTTTTCGTCTTGTTTATGGTTCCCTTTGCCGTGCAAAAGCTTTTAAATTCCCTTCAGTCCCGTTTGTTTATTTCTGTTTTTATTTCCATTTTTCTAGCATGTGGGTCCAAAAGGATCTTGCTGTGATTTCTGTCATAGAGTGTTCTGCTTATGCTTTCCTCTAAGCGTTTGGGAGTGCCTGGCCTTACATTTGGGTCTTTAACCCATTTGGAGTTTATTTTTGTGGATGGTGTTAGGGAGTCTCCTCCTTTCATCCTTGTACATGTACCTGTCCAGTTTTCCCAAGACCACTTACTGAAGAGGCTGACTTTTCTCCACTCTATATTCTTGCCTCCTTTATCAAAGATAAGGGGACCATATGTGCGTGTGTTTATCTCTGGGCTTTCTAGCCTGTTCCCTGGATCGATATGTCTGTTTTGGTGCCACTACCATATTCTCTTGATTACTGTAGCTTTGCAGTATCGTCTGAAGTCAGGGAGCCTGATTCCTCCAGCTCCATTTTTCGCTTTCAAGATTGCTTTGGCTATTCGGGGTCTTCTGTGTTTGCATACAAATTGTGAAATGTTTGGTTGGAGTTCTGTAAAAAATGCCAGTGGTAGTTTGATGGGGATCGCAGTAAATCTCTAGGTGGCTTTGGCGAGTAGAGTCATTTTCACAGTAGTGATTCTTCCGATCGAAGAACATGATCTATCTCTCCATCTGTGTGTATCATTTTTAATGTAGTTCATCAGTGTCTTATAATGTGCTGCATACAGGTCTTTTGTCGCCTTAGGTATTTTTAGTCCTAGACATTTAATTCGTTGTGTTGCAATGGTAACTAGGAGTGTTTCCTTAATTTCACTTTCAGATTTTTCACCATTAGCGTATAGGAATGCCAGCGATTTCTGTGCATTATTTTTGTATCCTGCTACTTTACCAAATTCACTGCTTAGCTCTAGTAGTTTTCTGGTAGCCTCTTTCGGATTCTCTACGTATAGCATCGTGGCGCCTGAAAACAGTGACAGCTGTCCTTCTTCTTTCCACCGTTGTAGTTTGAAAGCAGCCAAGTTGTCTGGCTTCAGAGTTTAACCGTTTCAGAAGCTATTTCAATAAAAGTGGGGACTTAACAGTGGCCGCTAGAATGAGGTTTACGAAGGGATTGCATGAAGTGAATGCATTTTTCGTGCAAAAACGAGGATGAATTTTGGGCGGTTACAGGAGTGAGTAGTTTGGACTGAATTTTGTTCCTTCAATACAAACAAGTTGCAAATATACTCCACAGTCTTTGGAGATAGGGTCTTTAGGACAGGAATCAAGTGAAAATGAGGCCATCAGGTCTTGCCCTAATTCAGTACGATTTGTGTCCTGGGATTGAAGATGGCTATGTTTGTCGTGTTACTCTCTCTGTATATATCAATGTCCTAGTTCCTGTTAAGACATGTAACCCTTGGTACTTTCTCCTGGCAGCCCTAGCCAATACATGCACCCTGCATAATGTGGGATGAGGCTTTATCTTTTGATCAGTCCACAAGTCCTTAAGAGAAAAGACTGCTCTTTCAAGGAAAAACGCGATTCTGCCTGAACAGCTGTTTCCTCGGTCTCCAGTCTGTCAGACTGCCCTGAATATTTTGACTTCCCAGTCCTCACCATACGTTAAGCCAATTCAAGAAAATCTCTCAATCTCAATCTCTCTCTCTCTCTCTCTCTCTCTCTCTCTCTCTCTCTCTTGCTCCCTTGCCTCCCCTGCCACCCCCAGGAAGCTAGTGGGTTCTGTTTCTCTGTGGAACCCAGACTAAAACACTTGTGTTATACCCACTAGTGGAATTATGGGGTCGTGAGGTAACTACCTCTGTAAATGTTGAAGGAAAGATAAGATGTTTCGCAAACGCTTTGCCATATTCTACATTCCCTCCAGCAAAGTGTAACGTATCCATTTCTTCCATATTGTTTTCATTTCTCTATATTTTTAACTTTCATTTTATTTTTAGTTTTAATTTCTTAAAAGCAGTCATCAGTTTTAGACACATCAGTGTATAACTATCAAACCCATTGCCCAATTCAGCACACCACCATCCCCACCCCACTGTGGTTCTCCCCCCTTGGTGTCCATCCGTTGGTCCTCTACATCTCTGTCTCAACTTCTGCCCTGCAAACCCGTTCGTCTGTACCATTTCTCTAGGTGCCACAGACATGCGTTAATGTAGGACATTTGTTTTTCTCTTTCTCGCTAAGTTCACTCTGTGTGACCGTCTCTAGATCCACCCACGTCTCAACAAATGACTCCATTTCGTTCCTTTTAATGGCTGAGTAACATTCCATTGTATATATGTACCACAACTTCTTTATCCATTCGTCTGTCGATGGGCACGTGGCTTGCTTCCAGGACCTGGCTATTGTAAATAGTGCTGAAATGAATATTGGGGTGCATGTGTCTTTTGGAATTACGGTGTTCTCTGGGTATATTCCCAGTAGTGGGATGCCTGCGTCGTATGGTAGTTCTATTCTTAGGTTTTGAAGGACCCTCCTCCGTACAGTTCTCCACAGTGGCTGTATCAATTTACCTTCCCACCAACAGTGCAAGAGTGTTCCCTTTTCTCCACCCCCCCCTCTCCAGCATTGATTGTTTCTAGACTTCTTTGATGAGGGCCACTCTGACCGGTGTGAGATGATATGTCATTGTACTTTTGATTTGCATTTCTCTAATGGTTAATGAGGTTGAGCATTCTTTCGTGTGTTTGTGGGCAGTCTGGATGTCTTCTTTGGAGAACTGTCTCTTGAGGTCTTCTGCCCAGTTTTGGGTTGGGTTGTTTGTCTTTTTGATATTGAGCTGCATGAGCTGCTTGTACGTTTTGGAGATGATTCCTTTGTCAGGTGCTTCCTCTGTAAATATTTTCTCCCATTCTAAGGGTTGTCTTTTCGTCTTGTTTATGGTTCCCTTTGCCGTGCAAAAGCTTTTAAATTCCCTTCAGTCCCGTTTGTTTATTTCTGTTTTTATTTCCATTTTTCTAGCATGTGGGTCCAAAAGGATCTTGCTGTGATTTCTGTCATAGAGTGTTCTGCTTATGCTTTCCTCTAAGCGTTTGGGAGTGCCTGGCCTTACCTTTGGGTCTTTAACCCATTTGGAGTTTATTTTTGTGGATGGTGTTAGGGAGTCTCCTCCTTTCATCCTTGTACATGTACCTGTCCAGTTTTCCCAAGACCACTTACTGAAGAGGTTGACTTTTCTCCACTCTATATTCTTGCCTCCTTTATCAAAGATAAGGGGACCATATGTGCGTGTGTTTATCTCTGGGCTTTCTAGCCTGTTCCCTGGATCGATATGTCTGTTTTGGTGCCACTACCATATTCTCTTGATTACTGTAGCTTTGCAGTATCGTCTGAAGTCAGGGAGCCTGATTCCTCCAGCTCCATTTTTCGCTTTCAAGATTGCTTTGGCTATTCGGGGTCTTCTGTGTTTGCATACAAATTGTGAAATGTTTGGTTGGAGTTCTGTAAAAAATGCCAGTGGTAGTTTGATGGGGATCGCAGTAAATCTCTAGGTGGCTTTGGCGAGTAGAGTCATTTTCACAGTAGTGATTCTTCCGATCGAAGAACATGATCTATCTCTCCATCTGTGTGTATCATTTTTAATGTAGTTCATCAGTGTCTTATAATGTGCTGCATACAGGTCTTTTGTCGCCTTAGGTATTTTTAGTCCTAGACATTTAATTCGTTGTGTTGCAATGGTAACTAGGAGTGTTTCCTTAATTTCACTTTCAGATTTTTCACCATTAGCGTATAGGAATGCCAGCGATTTCTGTGCATTATTTTTGTATCCTGCTACTTTACCAAATTCACTGCTTAGCTCTAGTAGTTTTCTGGTAGCCTCTTTCGGATTCTCTACGTATAGCATCGTGCCGCCTGAAAACAGTGACAGCTGTACTTCTTCTTTCCACCGTTGTAGTTTGAAAGCAGCCAAGTTGTCTGGCTTCAGAGTTTAACCGTTTCAGAAGCTATTTCAATAAAAGTGGGGACTTAACAGTGGCCGCTAGAATGAGGTTTACGAAGGGATTGCATGAAGTGAATGCATTTTTCGTGCAAAAACGAGGATGAATTTTGGGCGGTTACAGGAGTGAGTAGTTTGGACTGAATTTTGTTCCTTCAATACAAACAAGTTGCAAATATACTCCACAGTCTTTGGAGATAGGGTCTTTAGGACAGGAATCAAGTGAAAATGAGGCCATCAGGTCTTGCCCTAATTCAGTACGATTGGTGTCCTGGGATTGAAGATGGCTATGTTTGTCGTGTTACTCTCTCTGTATATATCAATGTCCTAGTTCCTGTTAAGACATGTAACCCTTGGTACTTTCTCCTGGCAGCCCTAGCCAATACATGCACCCTGCATAATGTGGGATGAGGCTTTATCTTTTGATCAGTCCACAAGTCCTTAAGAGAAAAGACTGCTCTTTCAAGGAAAAACGCGATTCTGCCTGAACAGCTGTTTCCTCGGTCTCCAGTCTGTCAGACTGCCCTGAATATTTTGACTTCCCAGTCCTCACCATACGTTAAGCCAATTCAAGAAAATCTCTCAATCTCAATCTCTCTCTCTCTCTCTCTCTCTCTCTCTCTCTTGCTCCCTTGCCTCCCCTGCCACCCCCAGGCAGCTAGTGGGTTCTGTTTCTCTGTGGAACCCAGACTAAAACACTTGTGTTATATCCACTAGTGGAATTATGGGGTCGTGAGGTAACTACCTCTGTAAATGTTGAAGGAAAGATAAGATGTTTCGCAAACGCTTTGCCATATTCTACATTCCCTCCAGCAAAGTGTAACATATCCATTTCTTCCATATTGTTTTCATTTCTCTATATTTTTAACTTTCATTTTAGTTTTAGTTTTAATTTCTTAAAAGCAGTCATCAGTTTTAGACACATCAGTGTATAACTATCAAACCCATTGCCCAATTCAGCACACCACCATCCCCACCCCACTGTGGTTCTCCCCCCTTGGTGTCCATCCGTTGGTCCTCTACATCTCTGTCTCAACTTCTGCCCTGCAAACCCGTTCGTCTGTACCATTTCTCTAGGTGCCACAGACATGCGTTAATGTAGGACATTTGTTTTTCTCTTTCTCACTAAGTTCACTCTGTGTGACCGTCTCTAGATCCACCCACGTCTCAACAAATGACTCCATTTTGTTCCTTTTAATGGCTGAGTAACATTCCATTGTATATATGTACCACAACTTCTTTATCCATTCGTCTGTCGATGGGCACGTGGCTTGCTTCCAGGACCTGGCTATTGTAAATAGTGCTGAAATGAATATTGGGGTGCATGTTTTTTTTGGAATTACGGTGTTCTCTGGGTATATTCCCAGTAGTGGGATGCCTGCGTCGTATGGTAGTTCTATTCTTAGGTTTTGAAGGACCCTCCTCCGTACAGTTCTCCACAGTGGCTGTATCAATTTACCTTCCCACCAACAGTGCAAGAGTGTTCCCTTTTCTCCACCCCCCCCCTCTCCAGCATTGATTGTTTCTAGACTTCTTTGATGAGGGCCACTCTGACCGGTGTGAGATGATATGTCATTGTACTTTTGATTTGCATTTCTCTAATGGTTAATGAGGTTGAGCATTCTTTCGTGTGTTTGTGGGCAGTCTGGATGTCTTCTTTGGAGAACTGTCTCTTGAGGTCTTCTGCCCAGTTTTGGGTTGGGTTGTTTGTCTTTTTGATATTGAGCTGCATGAGCTGCTTGTACGTTTTGGAGATGATTCCTTTGTCAGGTGCTTCCTCTGTAAATATTTTCTCCCATTCTAAGGGTTGTCTTTTCGTCTTGTTTATGGTTCCCTTTGCCGTGCAAAAGCTTTTAAATTCCCTTCAGTCCCGTTTGTTTATTTCTGTTTTTATTTCCATTTTTCTAGCATGTGGGTCCAAAAGGATCTTGCTGTGATTTCTGTCATAGAGTGTTCTGCTTATGCTTTCCTCTAAGCGTTTGGGAGTGCCTGGCCTTACATTTGGGTCTTTAACCCATTTGGAGTTTATTTTTGTGGATGGTGTTAGGGAGTCTCCTCCTTTCATCCTTGTACATGTACCTGTCCAGTTTTCCCAAGACCACTTACTGAAGAGGCTGACTTTTCTCCACTCTATATTCTTGCCTCCTTTATCAAAGATAAGGGGACCATATGTGCGTGTGTTTATCTCTGGGCTTTCTAGCCTGTTCCCTGGATCGATATGTCTGTTTTGGTGCCACTACCATATTCTCTTGATTACTGTAGCTTTGCAGTATCGTCTGAAGTCAGGGAGCCTGATTCCTCCAGCTCCATTTTTTGCTTTCAAGATTGCTTTGGCTATTCGGGGTCTTCTGTGTTTGCATACAAATTGTGAAATGTTTGGTTGGAGTTCTGTAAAAAATGCCAGTGGTAGTTTGATGGGGATCGCAGTAAATCTCTAGGTGGCTTTGGCGAGTAGAGTCATTTTCACAGTAGTGATTCTTCCGATCGAAGAACATGATCTATCTCTCCATCTGTGTGTATCATTTTTAATGTAGTTCATCAGTGTCTTATAATGTGCTGCATACAGGTCTTTTGTCGCCTTAGGTATTTTTAGTCCTAGACATTTAATTCGTTGTGTTGCAATGGTAACTAGGAGTGTTTCCTTAATTTCACTTTCAGATTTTTCACCATTAGCGTATAGGAATGCCAGCGATTTCTGTGCATTATTTTTGTATCCTGCTACTTTACCAAATTCACTGCTTAGCTCTAGTAGTTTTCTGGTAGCCTCTTTCGGATTCTCTACGTATAGCATCGTGGCGCCTGAAAACAGTGACAGCTGTCCTTCTTCTTTCCACCGTTGTAGTTTGAAAGCAGCCAAGTTGTCTGGCTTCAGAGTTTAACCGTTTCAGAAGCTATTTCAATAAAAGTGGGGACTTAACAGTGGCCGCTAGAATGAGGTTTACGAAGGGATTGCATGAAGTGAATGCATTTTTCGTGCAAAAACGAGGATGAATTTTGGGCGGTTACAGGAGTGAGTAGTTTGGACTGAATTTTGTTCCTTCAATACAAACAAGTTGCAAATATACTCCACAGTCTTTGGAGATAGGGTCTTTAGGACAGGAATCAAGTGAAAATGAGGCCATCAGGTCTTGCCCTAATTCAGTACGATTGGTGTCCTGGGATTGAAGATGGCTATGTTTGTCGTGTTACTCTCTCTGTATATATCAATGTCCTAGTTCCTGTTAAGACATGTAACCCTTGGTACTTTCTCCTGGCAGCCCTAGCCAATACATGCACCCTGCATAATGTGGGATGAGGCTTTATCTTTTGATCAGTCCACAAGTCCTTAAGAGAAAAGACTGCTCTTTCAAGGAAAAACGCGATTCTGCCTGAACAGCTGTTTCCTCGGTCTCCAGTCTGTCAGACTGCCCTGAATATTTTGACTTCCCAGTCCTCACCATACGTTAAGCCAATTCAAGAAAATCTCTCAATCTCAATCTCTCTCTCTCTCTCTCTCTCTCTCTCTCTTGCTCCCTTGCCTCCCCTGCCACCCCCAGGCAGCTAGTGGGTTCTGTTTCTCTGTGGAACCCAGACTAAAACACTTGTGTTATACCCACTAGTGGAATTATGGGGTCGTGAGGTAACTACCTCTGTAAATGTTGAAGGAAAGATAAGATGTTTCGCAAACGCTTTACCACATTCTACATTCCCTCCAGCAAAGTGTAACATATCCATTTCTTCCATATTGTTTTCATTTCTCTATATTTTTAACTTTCATTTTAGTTTTAGTTTTAATTTCTTAAAAGCAGTCATCAGTTTTAGACACATCAGTGTATAACTATCAAACCCATTGCCCAATTCAGCACACCACCATCCCCACCCCACTGTGGTTCTCCCCCCTTGGTGTCCATCCGTTGGTCCTCTACATCTCTGTCTCAACTTCTGCCCTGCAAACCCGTTCGTCTGTACCATTTCTCTAGGTGCCACAGACATGCGTTAATGTAGGACATTTGTTTTTCTCTTTCTCGCTAAGTTCACTCTGTGTGACCGTCTCTAGATCCACCCACGTCTCAACAAATGACTCCATTTTGTTCCTTTTAATGGCTGAGTAACATTCCATTGTATATATGTACCACAACTTCTTTATCCATTCGTCTGTCGATGGGCACGTGGCTTGCTTCCAGGACCTGGCTATTGTAAATAGTGCTGAAATGAATATTGGGGTGCATGTGTCTTTTGGAATTACGGTGTTCTCTGGGTATATTCCCAGTAGTGGGATGCCTGCGTCGTATGGTAGTTCTATTCTTAGGTTTTGAAGGACCCTCCTCCGTACAGTTCTCCACAGTGGCTGTATCAATTTACCTTCCCACCAACAGTGCAAGAGTGTTCCCTTTTCTCCACCCCCCCCCTCTCCAGCATTGATTGTTTCTAGACTTCTTTGATGAGGGCCACTCTGACCGGTGTGAGATGATATGTCATTGTACTTTTGATTTGCATTTCTCTAATGGTTAATGAGGTTGAGCATTCTTTCGTGTGTTTGTGGGCAGTCTGGATGTCTTCTTTGGAGAACTGTCTCTTGAGGTCTTCTGCCCAGTTTTGGGTTGGGTTGTTTGTCTTTTTGATATTGAGCTGCATGAGCTGCTTGTACGTTTTGGAGATGATTCCTTTGTCAGGTGCTTCCTCTGTAAATATTTTCTCCCATTCTAAGGGTTGTCTTTTCGTCTTGTTTATGGTTCCCTTTGCCGTGCAAAAGCTTTTAAATTCCCTTCAGTCCCGTTTGTTTATTTCTGTTTTTATTTCCATTTTTCTAGCATGTGGGTCCAAAAGGATCTTGCTGTGATTTCTGTCATAGAGTGTTCTGCTTATGCTTTCCTCTAAGCGTTTGGGAGTGCCTGGCCTTACATTTGGGTCTTTAACCCATTTGGAGTTTATTTTTGTGGATGGTGTTAGGGAGTCTCCTCCTTTCATCCTTGTACATGTACCTGTCCAGTTTTCCCAAGACCACTTACTGAAGAGGCTGACTTTTCTCCACTCTATATTCTTGCCTCCTTTATCAAAGATAAGGGGACCATATGTGCGTGTGTTTATCTCTGGGCTTTCTAGCCTGTTCCCTGGATCGATATGTCTGTTTTGGTGCCACTACCATATTCTCTTGATTACTGTAGCTTTGCAGTATCGTCTGAAGTCAGGGAGCCTGATTCCTCCAGCTCCATTTTTCGCTTTCAAGATTGCTTTGGCTATTCGGGGTCTTCTGTGTTTGCATACAAATTGTGAAATGTTTGGTTGGAGTTCTGTAAAAAATGCCAGTGGTAGTTTGATGGGGATCGCAGTAAATCTCTAGGTGGCTTTGGCGAGTAGAGTCATTTTCACAGTAGTGATTCTTCCGATCGAAGAACATGATCTATCTCTCCATCTGTGTGTATCATTTTTAATGTAGTTCATCAGTGTCTTATAATGTGCTGCATACAGGTCTTTTGTCACCTTAGGTATTTTTAGTCCTAGACATTTAATTCGTTGTGTTGCAATGGTAACTAGGAGTGTTTCCTTAATTTCACTTTCAGATTTTTCACCATTAGCGTATAGGAATGCCAGCGATTTCTGTGCATTATTTTTGTATCCTGCTACTTTACCAAATTCACTGCTTAGCTCTAGTAGTTTTCTGGTAGCCTCTTTCGGATTCTCTACGTATAGCATCGTGGCGCCTGAAAACAGTGACAGCTGTACTTCTTCTTTCCACCGTTGTAGTTTGAAAGCAGCCAAGTTGTCTGGCTTCAGAGTTTAACCGTTTCAGAAGCTATTTCAATAAAAGTGGGGACTTAACAGTGGCCGCTAGAATGAGGTTTACGAAGGGATTGCATGAAGTGAATGCATTTTTCGTGCAAAAACGAGGATGAATTTTGGGCGGTTACAGGAGTGAGTAGTTTGGACTGAATTTTGTTCCTTCAATACAAACAAGTTGCAAATATACTCCACAGTCTTTGGAGATAGGGTCTTTAGGACAGGAATCAAGTGAAAATGAGGCCATCAGGTCTTGCCCTAATTCAGTACGATTGGTGTCCTGGGATTGAAGATGGCTATGTTTGTCGTGTTACTCTCTCTGTATATATCAATGTCCTAGTTCCTGTTAAGACATGTAACCCTTGGTACTTTCTCCTGGCAGCCCTAGCCAATACATGCACCCTGCATAATGTGGGATGAGGCTTTATCTTTTGATCAGTCCACAAGTCCTTAAGAGAAAAGACTGCTCTTTCAAGGAAAAACGCGATTCTGCCTGAACAGCTGTTTCCTCGGTCTCCAGTCTGTCAGACTGCCCTGAATATTTTGACTTCCCAGTCCTCACCATACGTTAAGCCAATTCAAAAAAATCTCTCAATCTCAATCTCTCTCTCTCTCTCTCTCTCTCTCTCTCTTGCTCCCTTGCCTCCCCTGCCACCCCCAGGCAGCTAGTGGGTTCTGTTTCTCTGTGGAACCCAGACAAAAACACTTGTGTTATACCCACTAGTGGAATTATGGGGTCGTGAGGTAACTACCTCTGTAAATGTTGAAGGAAAGATAAGATGTTTCGCAAACGCTTTGCCACATTCTACATTCCCGCCAGCAAAGTGTAACATATCCATTTCTTCCATATTGTTTTCATTTCTCTATATTTTTAACTTTCATTTTAGTTTTAGTTTTAATTTCTTAAAAGCAGTCATCAGTTTTAGACACATCAGTGTATAACTATCAAACCCATTGCCCAATTCAGCACACCACCATCCCCACCCCACTGTGGTTCTCCCCCCTTGGTGTCCATCCGTTGGTCCTCTACATCTCTGTCTCAACTTCTGCCCTGCAAACCCGTTCGTCTGTACCATTTCTCTAGGTGCCACAGACATGCGTTAATGTAGGACATTTGTTTTTCTCTTTCTCGCTAAGTTCACTCTGTGTGACCGTCTCTAGATCCACCCACGTCTCAACAAATGACTCCATTTCGTTCCTTTTAATGGCTGAGTAACACTCCATTGTATATATGTACCACAACTTCTTTATCCATTCGTCTGTCGATGGGCACGTGGCTTGCTTCCAGGACCTGGCTATTGTAAATAGTGCTGAAATGAATATTGGGGTGCATGTGTCTTTTGGAATTACGGTGTTCTCTGGGTATATTCCCAGTAGTGGGATGCCTGCGTCGTATGGTAGTTCTAGTCTTAGGTTTTGAAGGACCCTCCTCCGTACAGTTCTCCACAGTGGCTGTATCAATTTACCTTCCCACCAACAGTGCAAGAGTGTTCCCTTTTCTCCACCCCCCCCCTCTCCAGCATTGATTGTTTCTAGACTTCTTTGATGAGGGCCACTCTGACCGGTGTGAGATGATATGTCATTGTACTTTTGATTTGCATTTCTCTAATGGTTAATGAGGTTGAGCATTCTTTCGTGTGTTTGTGGGCAGTCTGGATGTCTTCTTTGGAGAACTGTCTCTTGAGGTCTTCTGCCCAGTTTTGGGTTGGGTTGTTTGTCTTTTTGATATTGAGCTGCATGAGCTGCTTGTACGTTTTGGAGATGATTCCTTTGTCAGGTGCTTCCTCTGTAAATATTTTCTCCCATTCTAAGGGTTGTCTTTTCGTCTTGTTTATGGTTCCCTTTGCCGTGCAAAAGCTTTTAAATTCCCTTCAGTCCCGTTTGTTTATTTCTGTTTTTATTTCCATTTTTCTAGCATGTGGGTCCAAAAGGATCTTGCTGTGATTTCTGTCATAGAGTGTTCTGCTTATGCTTTCCTCTAAGCGTTTGGGAGTGCCTGGCCTTACATTTGGGTCTTTAACCCATTTGGAGTTTATTTTTGTGGATGGTGTTAGGGAGTCTCCTCCTTTCATCCTTGTACATGTACCTGTCCAGTTTTCCCAAGACCACTTACTGAAGAGGCTGACTTTTCTCCACTCTATATTCTTGCCTCCTTTATCAAAGATAAGGGGACCATATGTGCGTGTGTTTATCTCTGGGCTTTCTAGCCTGTTCCCTGGATCGATATGTCTGTTTTGGTGCCACTACCATATTCTCTTGATTACTGTAGCTTTGCAGTATCGTCTGAAGTCAGGGAGCCTGATTCCTCCAGCTCCATTTTTCGCTTTCAAGATTGCTTTGGCTATTCGGGGTCTTCTGTGTTTGCATACAAATTGTGAAATGTTTGGTTGGAGTTCTGTAAAAAATGCCAGTGGTGGTTTGATGGGGATCGCGGTAAATCTCTAGGTGGCTTTGGCGAGTAGAGTCATTTTCACAGTAGTGATTCTTCCGATCGAAGAACATGATCTATCTCTCCATCTGTGTGTATCATTTTTAATGTAGTTCATCAGTGTCTTATAATGTGCTGCATACAGGTCTTTTGTCGCCTTAGGTATTTTTAGTCCTAGACATTTAATTCGTTGTGTTGCAATGGTAACTAGGAGTGTTTCCTTAATTTCACTTTCAGATTTTTCACCATTAGCGTATAGGAATGCCAGCGATTTCTGTGCATTATTTTTGTATCCTGCTACTTTACCAAATTCACTGCTTAGCTCTAGTAGTTTTCTGGTAGCCTCTTTCGGATTCTCTACGTATAGCATCGTGCCGCCTGAAAACAGTGACAGCTGTACTTCTTCTTTCCACCGTTGTAGTTTGAAAGCAGCCAAGTTGTCTGGCTTCAGAGTTTAACCGTTTCAGAAGCTATTTCAATAAAAGTGGGGACTTAACAGTGGCCGCTAGAATGAGGTTTACGAAGGGATTGCATGAAGTGAATGCATTTTTCGTGCAAAAACGAGGATGAATTTTGGGCGGTTACAGGAGTGAGTAGTTTGGACTGAATTTTGTTCCTTCAATACAAACAAGTTGCAAATATACTCCACAGTCTTTGGAGATAGGGTCTTTAGGACAGGAATCAAGTGAAAATGAGGCCATCAGGTCTTGCCCTAATTCAGTACGATTGGTGTCCTGGGATTGAAGATGGCTATGTTTGTCGTGTTACTCTCTCTGTATATATCAATGTCCTAGTTCCTGTTAAGACATGTAACCCTTGGTACTTTCTCCTGGCAGCCCTAGCCAATACATGCACCCTGCATAATGTGGGATGAGGCTTTATCTTTTGATCAGTCCACAAGTCCTTAAGAGAAAAGACTGCTCTTTCAAGGAAAAACGCGATTCTGCCTGAACAGCTGTTTCCTCGGTCTCCAGTCTGTCAGACTGCCCTGAATATTTTGACTTCCCAGTCCTCACCATACGTTAAGCCAATTCAAGAAAATCTCTCAATCTCAATCTCTCTCTCTCTCTCTCTCTCTCTCTCTCTCTTGCTCCCTTGCCTCCCCTGCCACCCCCAGGCAGCTAGTGGGTTCTGTTTCTCTGTGGAACCCAGACTAAAACACTTGTGTTATACCCACTAGTGGAATTATGGGGTCGTGAGGTAACTACCTCTGTAAATGTTGAAGGAAAGATAAGATGTTTCGCAAACGCTTTGCCACATTCTACATTCCCGCCAGCAAAGTGTAACATATCCATTTCTTCCATATTGTTTTCATTTCTCTATATTTTTAACTTTCATTTTAGTTTTAGTTTTAATTTCTTAAAAGCAGTCATCAGTTTTAGACACATCAGTGTATAACTATCAAACCCATTGCCCAATTCAGCACACCACCATCCCCACCCCACTGTGGTTCTCCCCCCTTGGTGTCCATCCGTTGGTCCTCTACATCTCTGTCTCAACTTCTGCCCTGCAAACCCGTTCGTCTGTACCATTTCTCTAGGTGCCACAGACATGCGTTAATGTAGGACATTTGTTTTTCTCTTTCTCGCTAAGTTCACTCTGTGTGACCGTCTCTAGATCCACCCACGTCTCAACAAATGACTCCATTTCGTTCCTTTTAATGGCTGAGTAACACTCCATTGTATATATGTACCACAACTTCTTTATCCATTCGTCTGTCGATGGGCACGTGGCTTGCTTCCAGGACCTGGCTATTGTAAATAGTGCTGAAATGAATATTGGGGTGCATGTGTCTTTTGGAATTACGGTGTTCTCTGGGTATATTCCCAGTAGTGGGATGCCTGCGTCGTATGGTAGTTCTATTCTTAGGTTTTGAAGGACCCTCCTCCGTACAGTTCTCCACAGTGGCTGTATCAATTTACCTTCCCACCAACAGTGCAAGAGTGTTCCCTTTTCTCCACCCCCCCCTCTCCAGCATTGATTGTTTCTAGACTTCTTTGATGAGGGCCACTCTGACCGGTGTGAGATGATATGTCATTGTACTTTTGATTTGCATTTCTCTAATGGTTAATGAGGTTGAGCATTCTTTCGTGTGTTTGTGGGCAGTCTGGATGTCTTCTTTGGAGAACTGTCTCTTGAGGTCTTCTGCCCAGTTTTGGGTTGGGTTGTTTGTCTTTTTGATATTGAGCTGCATGAGCTGCTTGTACGTTTTGGAGATGATTCCTTTGTCAGGTGCTTCCTCTGTAAATATTTTCTCCCATTCTAAGGGTTGTCTTTTCGTCTTGTTTATGGTTCCCTTTGCCGTGCAAAAGCTTTTAAATTCCCTTCAGTCCCGTTTGTTTATTTCTGTTTTTATTTCCATTTTTCTAGCATGTGGGTCCAAAAGGATCTTGCTGTGATTTCTGTCATAGAGTGTTCTGCTTATGCTTTCCTCTAAGCGTTTGGGAGTGCCTGGCCTTACATTTGGGTCTTTAACCCATTTGGAGTTTATTTTTGTGGATGGTGTTAGGGAGTCTCCTCCTTTCATCCTTGTACATGTACCTGTCCAGTTTTCCCAAGACCACTTACTGAAGAGGCTGACTTTTCTCCACTCTATATTCTTGCCTCCTTTATCAAAGATAAGGGGACCATATGTGCGTGTGTTTATCTCTGGGCTTTCTAGCCTGTTCCCTGGATCGATATGTCTGTTTTGGTGCCACTACCATATTCTCTTGATTACTGTAGCTTTGCAGTATCGTCTGAAGTCAGGGAGCCTGATTCCTCCAGCTCCATTTTTCGCTTTCAAGATTGCTTTGGCTATTCGGGGTCTTCTGTGTTTGCATACAAATTGTGAAATGTTTGGTTGGAGTTCTGTAAAAAATGCCAGTGGTGGTTTGCTGGGGATCGCAGTAAATCTCTAGGTGGCTTTGGCGAGTAGAGTCATTTTCACAGTAGTGATTCTTCCGATCGAAGAACATGATCTATCTCTCCATCTGTGTGTATCATTTTTAATGTAGTTCATCAGTGTCTTATAATGTGCTGCATACAGGTCTTTTGTCGCCTTAGGTATTTTTAGTCCTAGACATTTAATTCGTTGTGTTGCAATGGTAACTAGGAGTGTTTCCTTAATTTCACTTTCAGATTTTTCACCATTAGCGTATAGGAATGCCAGCGATTTCTGTGCATTATTTTTGTATCCTGCTACTTTACCAAATTCACTGCTTAGCTCTAGTAGTTTTCTGGTAGCCTCTTTCGGATTCTCTACGTATAGCATCGTGGCGCCTGAAAACGGTGACAGCTGTCCTTCTTCTTTCCACCGTTGTAGTTTGAAAGCAGCCAAGTTGTCTGGCTTCAGAGTTTAACCGTTTCAGAAGCTATTTCAATAAAAGTGGGGACTTAACAGTGGCCGCTAGAATGAGGTTTACGAAGGGATTGCATGAAGTGAATGCATTTTTCGTGCAAAAACGAGGATGAATTTTGGGCGGTTACAGGAGTGAGTAGTTTGGACTGAATTTTGTTCCTTCAATACAAACAAGTTGCAAATATACTCCACAGTCTTTGGAGATAGGGTCTTTAGGACAGGAATCAAGTGAAAATGAGGCCATCAGGTCTTGCCCTAATTCAGTACGATTGGTGTCCTGGGATTGAAGATGGCTATGTTTGTCGTGTTACTCTCTCTGTATATATCAATGTCCTAGTTCCTGTTAAGACATGTAACCCTTGGTACTTTCTCCTGGCAGCCCTAGCCAATACATGCACCCTGCATAATGTGGGATGAGGCTATATCTTTTGATCAGTCCACAAGTCCTTAAGAGAAAAGACTGCTCTTTCAAGGAAAAACGCGATTCTGCCTGAACAGCTGTTTCCTCGGTCTCCAGTCTGTCAGACTGCCCTGAATATTTTGACTTCCCAGTCCTCACCATACGTTAAGCCAATTCAAGAAAATCTCTCAATCTCAATCTCTCTCTCTCTCTCTCTCTCTCTCTTGCTCCCTTGCCTCCCCTGCCACCCCCAGGCAGCTAGTGGGTTCTGTTTCTCTGTGGAACCCAGACTAAAACACTTGTGTTATACCCACTAGTGGAATTATGGGGTCGTGAGGTAACTACCTCTGTAAATGTTGAAGGAAAGATAAGATGTTTCGCAAACGCTTTGCCACATTCTACATTCCCTCCAGCAAAGTGTAACATATCCATTTCTTCCATATTGTTTTCATTTCTCTATATTTTTAACTTTCATTTTAGTTTTAGTTTTAATTTCTTAAAAGCAGTCATCAGTTTTAGACACATCAGTGTATAACTATCAAACCCATTGCCCAATTCAGCACACCACCATCCCCACCCCACTGTGGTTCTCCCCCCTTGGTGTCCATCCGTTGGTCCTCTACATCTCTGTCTCAACTTCTGCCCTGCAAACCCGTTCGTCTGTACCATTTCTCTAGGTGCCACAGACATGCGTTAATGTAGGACATTTGTTTTTCTCTTTCTCGCTAAGTTCACTCTGTGTGACCGTCTCTAGATCCACCCACGTCTCAACAAATGACTCCATTTCGTTCCTTTTAATGGCTGAGTAACATTCCATTGTATATATGTACCACAACTTCTTTATCCATTCGTCTGTCGATGGGCACGTGGCTTGCTTCCAGGACCTGGCTATTGTAAATAGTGCTGAAATGAATATTGGGGTGCATGTGTCTTTTGGAATTACGGTGTTCTCTGGGTATATTCCCAGTAGTGGGATGCCTGCGTCGTATGGTAGTTCTATTCTTAGGTTTTGAAGGACCCTCCTCCGTACAGTTCTCCACAGTGGCTGTATCAATTTACCTTCCCACCAACAGTGCAAGAGTGTTCCCTTTTCTCCACCCCCCCCTCTCCAGCATTGATTGTTTCTAGACTTCTTTGATGAGGGCCACTCTGACCGGTGTGAGATGATATGTCATTGTACTTTTGATTTGCATTTCTCTAATGGTTAATGAGGTTGAGCATTCTTTCGTGTGTTTGTGGGCAGTCTGGATGTCTTCTTTGGAGAACTGTCTCTTGAGGTCTTCTGCCCAGTTTTGGGTTGGGTTGTTTGTCTTTTTGATATTGAGCTGCATGAGCTGCTTGTACGTTTTGGAGATGATTCCTTTGTCAGGTGCTTCCTCTGTAAATATTTTCTCCCATTCTAAGGGTTGTCTTTTCGTCTTGTTTATGGTTCCCTTTGCCGTGCAAAAGCTTTTAAATTCCCTTCAGTCCCGTTTGTTTATTTCTGTTTTTATTTCCATTTTTCTAGCATGTGGGTCCAAAAGGATCTTGCTGTGATTTCTGTCATAGAGTGTTCTGCTTATGCTTTCCTCTAAGCGTTTGGGAGTGCCTGGCCTTACATTTGGGTCTTTAACCCATTTGGAGTTTATTTTTGTGGATGGTGTTAGGGAGTCTCCTCCTTTCATCCTTGTACATGTACCTGTCCAGTTTTCCCAAGACCACTTACTGAAGAGGCTGACTTTTCTCCACTCTATATTCTTGCCTCCTTTATCAAAGATAAGGGGACCATATGTGCGTGTGTTTATCTCTGGGCTTTCTAGCCTGTTCCCTGGATCGATATGTCTGTTTTGGTGCCACTACCATATTCTCTTGATTACTGTAGCTTTGCAGTATCGTCTGAAGTCAGGGAGCCTGATTCCTCCAGCTCCATTTTTCGCTTTCAAGATTGCTTTGGCTATTCGGGGTCTTCTGTGTTTGCATACAAATTGTGAAATGTTTGGTTGGAGTTCTGTAAAAAATGCCAGTGGTGGTTTGCTGGGGATCGCAGTAAATCTCTAGGTGGCTTTGGCGAGTAGAGTCATTTTCACAGTAGTGATTCTTCCGATCGAAGAACATGATCTATCTCTCCATCTGTGTGTATCATTTTTAATGTAGTTCATCAGTGTCTTATAATGTGCTGCATACAGGTCTTTTGTCGCCTTAGGTATTTTTAGTCCTAGACATTTAATTCGTTGTGTTGCAATGGTAACTAGGAGTGTTTCCTTAATTTCACTTTCAGATTTTTCACCATTAGCGTATAGGAATGCCAGCGATTTCTGTGCATTATTTTTGTATCCTGCTACTTTACCAAATTCACTGCTTAGCTCTAGTAGTTTTCTGGTAGCCTCTTTCGGATTCTCTACGTATAGCATCGTGCCGCCTGAAAACAGTGACAGCTGTCCTTCTTCTTTCCACCGTTGTAGTTTGAAAGCAGCCAAGTTGTCTGGCTTCAGAGTTTAACCGTTTCAGAAGCTATTTCAATAAAAGTGGGGACTTAACAGTGGCCGCTAGAATGAGGTTTACGAAGGGATTGCATGAAGTGAATGCATTTTTCGTGCAAAAACGAGGATGAATTTTGGGCGGTTACAGGAGTGAGTAGTTTGGACTGAATTTTGTTCCTTCAATACAAACAAGTTGCAAATATACTCCACAGTCTTTGGAGATAGGGTCTTTAGGACAGGAATCAAGTGAAAATGAGGCCATCAGGTCTTGCCCTAATTCAGTACGATTGGTGTCCTGGGATTGAAGATGGCTATGTTTGTCGTGTTACTCTCTCTGTATATATCAATGTCCTAGTTCCTGTTAAGACATGTAACCCTTGGTACTTTCTCCTGGCAGCCCTAGCCAATACATGCACCCTGCATAATGTGGGATGAGGCTTTATCTTTTGATCAGTCCACAAGTCCTTAAGAGAAAAGACTGCTCTTTCAAGGAAAAACGCGATTCTGCCTGAACAGCTGTTTCCTCGGTCTCCAGTCTGTCAGACTGCCCTGAATATTTTGACTTCCCAGTCCTCACCATACGTTAAGCCAATTCAAGAAAATCTCTCAATCTCAATCTCTCTCTCTCTCTCTCTCTCTCTCTCTCTCTCTCTTGCTCCCTTGCCTCCCCTGCCACCCCCAGGCAGCTAGTGGGTTCTGTTTCTCTGTGGAACCCAGACTAAAACACTTGTGTTATACCCACTAGTGGAATTATGGGGTCGTGAGGTAACTACCTCTGTAAATGTTGAAGGAAAGATAAGATGTTTCGCAAACGCTTTGCCACATTCTACATTCCCTCCAGCAAAGTGTAACATATCCATTTCTTCCATATTGTTTTCATTTCTCTATATTTTTAACTTTCATTTTAGTTTTAGTTTTAATTTCTTAAAAGCAGTCATCAGTTTTAGACACATCAGTGTATAACTATCAAACCCATTGCCCAATTCAGCACACCACCATCCCCACCCCACTGTGGTTCTCCCCCCTTGGTGTCCATCCGTTGGTCCTCTACATCTCTGTCTCAACTTCTGCCCTGCAAACCCGTTCGTCTGTACCATTTCTCTAGGTGCCACAGACATGCGTTAATGTAGGACATTTGTTTTTCTCTTTCTCGCTAAGTTCACTCTGTGTGACCGTCTCTAGATCCACCCACGTCTCAACAAATGACTCCATTTCGTTCCTTTTAATGGCTGAGTAACATTCCATTGTATATATGTACCACAACTTCTTTATCCATTCGTCTGTCGATGGGCACGTGGCTTGCTTCCAGGACCTGGCTATTGTAAATAGTGCTGAAATGAATATTGGGGTGCATGTGTCTTTTGGAATTACGGTGTTCTCTGGGTATATTCCCAGTAGTGGGATGCCTGCGTCGTATGGTAGTTCTATTCTTAGGTTTTGAAGGACCCTCCTCCGTACAGTTCTCCACAGTGGCTGTATCAATTTACCTTCCCACCAACAGTGCAAGAGTGTTCCCTTTTCTCCACCCCCCCCTCTCCAGCATTGATTGTTTCTAGACTTCTTTGATGAGGGCCACTCTGACCGGTGTGAGATGATATGTCATTGTACTTTTGATTTGCATTTCTCTAATGGTTAATGAGGTTGAGCATTCTTTCGTGTGTTTGTGGGCAGTCTGGATGTCTTCTTTGGAGAACTGTCTCTTGAGGTCTTCTGCCCAGTTTTGGGTTGGGTTGTTTGTCTTTTTGATATTGAGCTGCATGAGCTGCTTGTACGTTTTGGAGATGATTCCTTTGTCAGGTGCTTCCTCTGTAAATATTTTCTCCCATTCTAAGGGTTGTCTTTTCGTCTTGTTTATGGTTCCCTTTGCCGTGCAAAAGCTTTTAAATTCCCTTCAGTCCCGTTTGTTTATTTCTGTTTTTATTTCCATTTTTCTAGCATGTGGGTCCAAAAGGATCTTGCTGTGATTTCTGTCATAGAGTGTTCTGCTTATGCTTTCCTCTAAGCGTTTGGGAGTGCCTGGCCTTACATTTGGGTCTTTAACCCATTTGGAGTTTATTTTTGTGGATGGTGTTAGGGAGTCTCCTCCTTTCATCCTTGTACATGTACCTGTCCAGTTTTCCCAAGACCACTTACTGAAGAGGCTGACTTTTCTCCACTCTATATTCTTGCCTCCTTTATCAAAGATAAGGGGACCATATGTGCGTGTGTTTATCTCTGGGCTTTCTAGCCTGTTCCCTGGATCGATATGTCTGTTTTGGTGCCACTACCATATTCTCTTGATTACTGTAGCTTTGCAGTATCGTCTGAAGTCAGGGAGCCTGATTCCTCCAGCTCCATTTTTCGCTTTCAAGATTGCTTTGGCTATTCGGGGTCTTCTGTGTTTGCATACAAATTGTGAAATGTTTGGTTGGAGTTCTGTAAAAAATGCCAGTGGTGGTTTGCTGGGGATCGCAGTAAATCTCTAGGTGGCTTTGGCGAGTAGAGTCATTTTCACAGTAGTGATTCTTCCGATCGAAGAACATGATCTATCTCTCCATCTGTGTGTATCATTTTTAATGTAGTTCATCAGTGTCTTATAATGTGCTGCATACAGGTCTTTTGTCGCCTTAGGTATTTTTAGTCCTAGACATTTAATTCGTTGTGTTGCAATGGTAACTAGGAGTGTTTCCTTAATTTCACTTTCAGATTTTTCACCATTAGCGTATAGGAATGCCAGCGATTTCTGTGCATTATTTTTGTATCCTGCTACTTTACCAAATTCACTGCTTAGCTCTAGTAGTTTTCTGGTAGCCTCTTTCGGATTCTCTACGTATAGCATCGTGGCGCCTGAAAACAGTGACAGCTGTCCTTCTTCTTTCCACCGTTGTAGTTTGAAAGCAGCCAAGTTGTCTGGCTTCAGAGTTTAACCGTTTCAGAAGCTATTTCAATAAAAGTGGGGACTTAACAGTGGCCGCTAGAATGAGGTTTACGAAGGGATTGCATGAAGTGAATGCATTTTTCGTGCAAAAACGAGGATGAATTTTGGGCGGTTACAGGAGTGAGTAGTTTGGACTGAATTTTGTTCCTTCAATACAAACAAGTTGCAAATATACTCCACAGTCTTTGGAGATAGGGTCTTTAGGACAGGAATCAAGTGAAAATGAGGCCATCAGGTCTTGCCCTAATTCAGTACGATTGGTGTCCTGGGATTGAAGATGGCTATGTTTGTCGTGTTACTCTCTCTGTATATATCAATGTCCTAGTTCCTGTTAAGACATGTAACCCTTGGTACTTTCTCCTGGCAGCCCTAGCCAATACATGCACCCTGCATAATGTGGGATGAGGCTTTATCTTTTGATCAGTCCACAAGTCCTTAAGAGAAAAGACTGCTCTTTCAAGGAAAAACGCGATTCTGCCTGAACAGCTGTTTCCTCGGTCTCCAGTCTGTCAGACTGCCCTGAATATTTTGACTTCCCAGTCCTCACCATACGTTAAGCCAATTCAAGAAAATCTCTCAATCTCAATCTCTCTCTCTCTCTCTCTCTCTCTCTCTCTTGCTCCCTTGCCTCCCCTGCCACCCCCAGGCAGCTAGTGGGTTCTGTTTCTCTGTGGAACCCAGACTAAAACACTTGTGTTATACCCACTAGTGGAATTATGGGGTCGTGAGGTAACTACCTCTGTAAATGTTGAAGGAAAGATAAGATGTTTCGCAAACGCTTTGCCACATTCTACATTCCCTCCAGCAAAGTGTAACGTATCCATTTCTTCCATATTGTTTTCATTTCTCTATATTTTTAACTTTCATTTTAGTTTTAGTTTTAATTTCTTAAAAGCAGTCATCAGTTTTAGACACATCAGTGTATAACTATCAAACCCATTGCCCAATTCAGCACACCACCATCCCCACCCCACTGTGGTTCTCCCCCCTTGGTGTCCATCCGTTGGTCCTCTACATCTCTGTCTCAACTTCTGCCCTGCAAACCCGTTCGTCTGTACCATTTCTCTAGGTGCCACAGACATGCGTTAATGTAGGACATTTGTTTTTCTCTTTCTCGCTAAGTTCACTCTGTGTGACCGTCTCTAGATCCACCCACGTCTCAACAAATGACTCCATTTCGTTCCTTTTAATGGCTGAGTAACATTCCATTGTATATATGTACCACAACTTCTTTATCCATTCGTCTGTCGATGGGCACGTGGCTTGCTTCCAGGACCTGGCTATTGTAAATAGTGCTGAAATGAATATTGGGGTGCATGTGTCTTTTGGAATTACGGTGTTCTCTGGGTATATTCCCAGTAGTGGGATGCCTGCGTCGTATGGTAGTTCTAGTCTTAGGTTTTGAAGGACCCTCCTCCGTACAGTTCTCCACAGTGGCTGTATCAATTTACCTTCCCACCAACAGTGCAAGAGTGTTCCCTTTTCTCCACCCCCCCCCTCTCCAGCATTGATTGTTTCTAGACTTCTTTGATGAGGGCCACTCTGACCGGTGTGAGATGATATGTCATTGTACTTTTGATTTGCATTTCTCTAATGGTTAATGAGGTTGAGCATTCTTTCGTGTGTTTGTGGGCAGTCTGGATGTCTTCTTTGGAGAACTGTCTCTTGAGGTCTTCTGCCCAGTTTTGGGTTGGGTTGTTTGTCTTTTTGATATTGAGCTGCATGAGCTGCTTGTACGTTTTGGAGATGATTCCTTTGTCAGGTGCTTCCTCTGTAAATATTTTCTCCCATTCTAAGGGTTGTCTTTTCGTCTTGTTTATGGTTCCCTTTGCCGTGCAAAAGCTTTTAAATTCCCTTCAGTCCCGTTTGTTTATTTCTGTTTTTATTTCCATTTTTCTAGCATGTGGGTCCAAAAGGATCTTGCTGTGATTTCTGTCATAGAGTGTTCTGCTTATGCTTTCCTCTAAGCGTTTGGGAGTGCCTGGCCTTACATTTGGGTCTTTAACCCATTTGGAGTTTATTTTTGTGGATGGTGTTAGGGAGTCTCCTCCTTTCATCCTTGTACATGTACCTGTCCAGTTTTCCCAAGACCACTTACTGAAGAGGCTGACTTTTCTCCACTCTATATTCTTGCCTCCTTTATCAAAGATAAGGGGACCATATGTGCGTGTGTTTATCTCTGGGCTTTCTAGCCTGTTCCCTGGATCGATATGTCTGTTTTGGTGCCACTACCATATTCTCTTGATTACTGTAGCTTTGCAGGATCGTCTGAAGTCAGGGAGCCTGATTCCTCCAGCTCCATTTTTCGCTTTCAAGATTGCTTTGGCTATTCGGGGTCTTCTGTGTTTGCATACAAATTGTGAAATGTTTGGTTGGAGTTCTGTAAAAAATGCCAGTGGTAGTTTGATGGGGATCGCAGTAAATCTCTAGGTGGCTTTGGCGAGTAGAGTCATTTTCACAGTAGTGATTCTTCCGATCGAAGAACATGATCTATCTCTCCATCTGTGTGTATCATTTTTAATGTAGTTCATCAGTGTCTTATAATGTGCTGCATACAGGTCTTTTGTCGCCTTAGGTATTTTTAGTCCTAGACATTTAATTCGTTGTGTTGCAATGGTAACTAGGAGTGTTTCCTTAATTTCACTTTCAGATTTTTCACCATTAGCGTATAGGAATGCCAGCGATTTCTGTGCATTATTTTTGTATCCTGCTACTTTACCAAATTCACTGCTTAGCTCTAGTAGTTTTCTGGTAGCCTCTTTCGGATTCTCTACGTATAGCATCGTGGCGCCTGAAAACAGTGACAGCTGTCCTTCTTCTTTCCACCGTTGTAGTTTGAAAGCAGCCAAGTTGTCTGGCTTCAGAGTTTAACCGTTTCAGAAGCTATTTCAATAAAAGTGGGGACTTAACAGTGGCCGCTAGAATGAGGTTTACGAAGGGATTGCATGAAGTGAATGCATTTTTCGTGCAAAAACGAGGATGAATTTTGGGCGGTTACAGGAGTGAGTAGTTTGGACTGAATTTTGTTCCTTCAATACAAACAAGTTGCAAATATACTCCACAGTCTTTGGAGATAGGGTCTTTAGGACAGGAATCAAGTGAAAATGAGGCCATCAGGTCTTGCCCTAATTCAGTACGATTGGTGTCCTGGGATTGAAGATGGCTATGTTTGTCGTGTTACTCTCTCTGTATATATCAATGTCCTAGTTCCTGTTAAGACATGTAACCCTTGGTACTTTCTCCTGGCAGCCCTAGCCAATACATGCACCCTGCATAATGTGGGATGAGGCTTTATCTTTTGATCAGTCCACAAGTCCTTAAGAGAAAAGACTGCTCTTTCAAGGAAAAACGCGATTCTGCCTGAACAGCTGTTTCCTCGGTCTCCAGTCTGTCAGACTGCCCTGAATATTTTGACTTCCCAGTCCTCACCATACGTTAAGCCAATTCAAGAAAATCTCTCAATCTCAATCTCTCTCTCTCTCTCTCTCTCTCTCTCTCTCTCTCTCTTGCTCCCTTGCCTCCCCTGCCACCCCCAGGCAGCTAGTGGGTTCTGTTTCTCTGTGGAACCCAGACTAAAACACTTGTGTTATACCCACTAGTGGAATTATGGGGTCGTGAGGTAACTACCTCTGTAAATGTTGAAGGAAAGATAAGATGTTTCGCAAACGCTTTGCCATATTCTACATTCCCTCCAGCAAAGTGTAACATATCCATTTCTTCCATATTGTTTTCATTTCTCTATATTTTTAACTTTCATTTTATTTTTAGTTTTAATTTCTTAAAAGCAGTCATCAGTTTTAGACACATCAGTGTATAACTATCAAACCCATTGCCCAATTCAGCACACCACCATCCCCACCCCACTGTGGTTCTCCCCCCTTGGTGTCCATCCGTTGGTCCTCTACATCTCTGTCTCAACTTCTGCCCTGCAAACCCGTTCGTCTGTACCATTTCTCTAGGTGCCACAGACATGCGTTAATGTAGGACATTTGTTTTTCTCTTTCTCGCTAAGTTCACTCTGTGTGACCGTCTCTAGATCCACCCACGTCTCAACAAATGACTCCATTTCGTTCCTTTTAATGGCTGAGTAACATTCCATTGTATATATGTACCACAACTTCTTTATCCATTCGTCTGTCGATGGGCACGTGGCTTGCTTCCAGGACCTGGCTATTGTAAATAGTGCTGAAATGAATATTGGGGTGCATGTGTCTTTTGGAATTACGGTGTTCTCTGGGTATATTCCCAGTAGTGGGATGCCTGCGTCGTATGGTAGTTCTAGTCTTAGGTTTTGAAGGACCCTCCGTACAGTTCTCCACAGTGGCTGTATCAATTTACCTTCCCACCAACAGTGCAAGAGTGTTCCCTTTTCTCCACCCCCCCCCCCTCTCCAGCATTGATTGTCTCTAGACTTCTTTGATGAGGGCCACTCTGACCGGTGTGAGATGATATGTCATTGTACTTTTGATTTGCATTTCTCTAATGGTTAATGAGGTTGAGCATTCTTTCGTGTGTTTGTGGGCAGTCTGGATGTCTTCTTTGGAGAACTGTCTCTTTAGGTCTTCTGCCCAGTTTTGGGTTGGGTTGTTTGTCTTTTTGATATTGAGCTGCATGAGCTGCTTGTACGTTTTGGAGATGATTCCTTTGTCAGGTGCTTCCTCTGTAAATATTTTCTCCCATTCTAAGGGTTGTCTTTTCGTCTTGTTTATGGTTCCCTTTGCCGTGCAAAAGCTTTTAAATTCCCTTCAGTCCCGTTTGTTTATTTCTGTTTTTATTTCCATTTTTCTAGCATGTGGGTCCAAAAGGATCTTGCTGTGATTTCTGTCATAGAGTGTTCTGCTTATGCTTTCCTCTAAGCGTTTGGGAGTGCCTGGCCTTACATTTGGGTCTTTAACCCATTTGGAGTTTATTTTTGTGGATGGTGTTAGGGAGTCTCCTCCTTTCATCCTTGTACATGTACCTGTCCAGTTTTCCCAAGACCACTTACTGAAGAGGCTGACTTTTCTCCACTCTATATTCTTGCCTCCTTTATCAAAGATAAGGGGACCATAAGTGCGTGTGTTTATCTCTGGGCTTTCTAGCCTGTTCCCTGGATCGATATGTCTGTTTTGGTGCCACTACCATATTCTCTTGATTACTGTAGCTTTGCAGTATCGTCTGAAGTCAGGGAGCCTGATTCCTCCAGCTCCATTTTTCGCTTTCAAGATTGCTTTGGCTATTCGGGGTCTTCTGTGTTTGCATACAAATTGTGAAATGTTTGGTTGGAGTTCTGTAAAAAATGCCAGTGGTAGTTTGATGGGGATCGCAGTAAATCTCTAGGTGGCTTTGGCGAGTAGAGTCATTTTCACAGTAGTGATTCTTCCGATCGAAGAACATGATCTACCTCTCCATCTGTGTGTATCATTTTTAATGTAGTTCATCAGTGTCTTATAATGTGCTGCATACAGGTCTTTTGTCACCTTAGGTATTTTTAGTCCTAGACATTTAATTCGTTGTGTTGCAATGGTAACTAGGAGTGTTTCCTTAATTTCACTTTCAGATTTTTCACCATTAGCGTATAGGAATGCCAGCGATTTCTGTGCATTATTTTTGTATCCTGCTACTTTACCAAATTCACTGCTTAGCTCTAGTAGTTTTCTGGTAGCCTCTTTCGGATTCTCTACGTATAGCATCGTGCCGCCTGAAAACAGTGACAGCTGTACTTCTTCTTTCCACCGTTGTAGTTTGAAAGCAGCCAAGTTGTCTGGCTTCAGAGTTTAACCGTTTCAGAAGCTATTTCAATCAAAGTGGGGACTTAACAGTGGCCGCTAGAATGAGGTTTACGAAGGGATTGCATGAAGTGAATGCATTTTTCGTGCAAAAACGAGGATGAATTTTGGGCGGTTACAGGAGTGAGTAGTTTGGACTGAATTTTGTTCCTTCAATACAAACAAGTTGCAAATATACTCCACAGTCTTTGGAGATAGGGTCTTTAGGACAGGAATCAAGTGAAAATGAGGCCATCAGGTCTTGCCCTAATTCAGTACGATTGGTGTCCTGGGATTGAAGATGGCTATGTTTGTCGTGTTACTCTCTCTGTATATATCAATGTCCTAGTTCCTGTTAAGACATGTAACCCTTGGTACTTTCTCCTGGCAGCCCTAGCCAATACATGCACCCTGCATAATGTGGGATGAGGCTTTATCTTTTGATCAGTCCACAAGTCCTTAAGAGAAAAGACTGCTCTTTCAAGGAAAAACGCGATTCTGCCTGAACAGCTGTTTCCTCGGTCTCCAGGCTGTCAGACTGCCCTGAATATTTTGACTTCCCAGTCCTCACCATACGTTAAGCCAATTCAAGAAAATCTCTCAATCTCAATCTCTCTCTCTCTCTCTCTCTCTCTCTCTCTCTTGCTCCCTTGCCTCCCCTGCCACCCCCAGGCAGCTAGTGGGTTCTGTTTCTCTGTGGAACCCAGACTAAAACACTTGTGTTATATCCACTAGTGGAATTATGGGGTCGTGAGGTAACTACCTCTGTAAATGTTGAAGGAAAGATAAGATGTTTCGCAAACGCTTTGCCATATTCTACATTCCCTCCAGCAAAGTGTAACATATCCATTTCTTCCATATTGTTTTCATTTCTCTATATTTTTAACTTTCATTTTATTTTTAGTTTTAATTTCTTAAAAGCAGTCATCAGTTTTAGACACATCAGTGTATAACTATCAAACCCATTGCCCAATTCAGCACACCACCATCCCCACCCCACTGTGGTTCTCCCCCCTTGGTGTCCATCCGTTGGTCCTCTACATCTCTGTCTCAACTTCTGCCCTGCAAACCCGTTCGTCTGTACCATTTCTCTAGGTGCCACAGACATGCGTTAATGTAGGACATTTGTTTTTCTCTTTCTCGCTAAGTTCACTCTGTGTGACCGTCTCTAGATCCACCCACGTCTCAACAAATGACTCCATTTCGTTCCTTTTAATGGCTGAGTAACATTCCATTGTATATATGTACCACAACTTCTTTATCCATTCGTCTGTCGATGGGCACGTGGCTTGCTTCCAGGACCTGGCTATTGTAAATAGTGCTGAAATGAATATTGGGGTGCATGTGTCTTTTGGAATTACGGTGTTCTCTGGGTATATTCCCAGTAGTGGGATGCCTGCGTCGTATGGTAGTTCTAGTCTTAGGTTTTGAAGGACCCTCCGTACAGTTCTCCACAGTGGCTGTATCAATTTACCTTCCCACCAACAGTGCAAGAGTGTTCCCTTTTCTCCACCCCCCCCCTCTCCAGCATTGATTGTTTCTAGACTTCTTTGATGAGGGCCACTCTGACCGGTGTGAGATGATATGTCATTGTACTTTTGATTTGCATTTCTCTAATGGTTAATGAGGTTGAGCATTCTTTCGTGTGTTTGTGGGCAGTCTGGATGTCTTCTTTGGAGAACTGTCTCTTTAGGTCTTCTGCCCAGTTTTGGGTTGGGTTGTTTGTCTTTTTGATATTGAGCTGCATGAGCTGCTTGTACGTTTTGGAGATGATTCCTTTGTCAGGTGCTTCCTCTGTAAATATTTTCTCCCATTCTAAGGGTTGTCTTTTCGTCTTGTTTATGGTTCCCTTTGCCGTGCAAAAGCTTTTAAATTCCCTTCAGTCCCGTTTGTTTATTTCTGTTTTTATTTCCATTTTTCTAGCATGTGGGTCCAAAAGGAGCTTGCTGTGATTTCTGTCATAGAGTGTTCTGCTTATGCTTTCCTCTAAGCGTTTGGGAGTGCCTGGCCTTACATTTGGGTCTTTAACCCATTTGGAGTTTATTTTTGTGGATGGTGTTAGGGAGTCTCCTCCTTTCATCCTTGTACATGTACCTGTCCAGTTTTCCCAAGACCACTTACTGAAGAGGCTGACTTTTCTCCACTCTATATTCTTGCCTCCTTTATCAAAGATAAGGGGACCATAAGTGCGTGTGTTTATCTCTGGGCTTTCTAGCCTGTTCCCTGGATCGATATGTCTGTTTTGGTGCCACTACCATATTCTCTTGATTACTGTAGCTTTGCAGTATCGTCTGAAGTCAGGGAGCCTGATTCCTCCAGCTCCATTTTTCGCTTTCAAGATTGCTTTGGCTATTCGGGGTCTTCTGTGTTTGCATACAAATTGTGAAATGTTTGGTTGGAGTTCTGTAAAAAATGCCAGTGGTAGTTTGATGGGGATCGCAGTAAATCTCTAGGTGGCTTTGGCGAGTAGAGTCATTTTCACAGTAGTGATTCTTCCGATCGAAGAACATGATCTACCTCTCCATCTGTGTGTATCATTTTTAATGTAGTTCATCAGTGTCTTATAATGTGCTGCATACAGGTCTTTTGTCACCTTAGGTATTTTTAGTCCTAGACATTTAATTCGTTGTGTTGCAATGGTAACTAGGAGTGTTTCCTTAATTTCACTTTCAGATTTTTCACCATTAGCGTATAGGAATGCCAGCGATTTCTGTGCATTATTTTTGTATCCTGCTACTTTACCAAATTCACTGCTTAGCTCTAGTAGTTTTCTGGTAGCCTCTTTCGGATTCTCTACGTATAGCATCGTGCCACCTGAAAACAGTGACAGCTGTACTTCTTCTTTCCACCGTTGTAGTTTGAAAGCAGCCAAGTTGTCTGGCTTCAGAGTTTAACCGTTTCAGAAGCTATTTCAATCAAAGTGGGGACTTAACAGTGGCCGCTAGAATGAGGTTTACGAAGGGATTGCATGAAGTGAATGCATTTTTCGTGCAAAAACGAGGATGAATTTTGGGCGGTTACAGGAGTGAGTAGTTTGGACTGAATTTTGTTCCTTCAATACAAACAAGTTGCAAATATACTCCACAGTCTTTGGAGATAGGGTCTTTAGGACAGGAATCAAGTGAAAATGAGGCCATCAGGTCTTGCCCTAATTCAGTACGATTGGTGTCCTGGGATTGAAGATGGCTATGTTTGTCGTGTTACTCTCTCTGTATATATCAATGTCCTAGTTCCTGTTAAGACATGTAACCCTTGGTACTTTCTCCTGGCAGCCCTAGCCAATACATGCACCCTGCATAATGTGGGATGAGGCTTTATCTTTTGATCAGTCCACAAGTCCTTAAGAGAAAAGACTGCTCTTTCAAGGAAAAACGCGATTCTGCCTGAACAGCTGTTTCCTCGGTCTCCAGTCTGTCAGACTGCCCTGAATATTTTGACTTCCCAGTCCTCACCATACGTTAAGCCAATTCAAGAAAATCTCTCAATCTCAATCTCTCTCTCTCTCTCTCTCTCTCTCTCTCTCTCTCTCTCTCTCTCTTGCTCCCTTGCCACCCCCAGGCAGCTAGTGGGTTCTTTTTCTCTGTGGAACCCAGACTAAAACACTTGTGTTATACCCACTAGTGGAATTATGGGGTCGTGAGGTAACTACCTCTGTAAATGTTGAAGGAAAGATAAGATGTTTTGCAAACGCTTTGCCATATTCTACATTCCCTCCAGCAAAGTGTAACATATCCATTTCTTCCATATTGTTTTCATTTGTCTATATTTTTAACTTTCATTTTATTTTTAGTTTTAATTTCTTAAAAGCAGTCATCAGTTTTAGACACATCAGTGTATAACTATCAAACCCATTGCCCAATTCAGCACACCACCATCCCCACCCCACTGTGGTTCTCCCCCCTTGGTGTCCATCCGTTGGTCCTCTACATCTCTGTCTCAACTTCTGCCCTGCAAACCCGTTCGTCTGTACCATTTCTCTAGGTGCCACAGACATGCGTTAATGCAGGACATTTGTTTTTCTCTTTCTCGCTAAGTTCACTCTGTGTGACCGTCTCTAGATCCACCCACGTCTCAACAAATGACTCCATTTCGTTCCTTTTAATGGCTGAGTAACATTCCATTGTATATATGTACCACAACTTCTTTATCCATTCGTCTGTCGATGGGCACGTGGCTTGCTTCCAGGACCTGGCTATTGTAAATAGTGCTGAAATGAATATTGGGGTGCATGTGTCTTTTGGAATTACGGTGTTCTCTGGGTATATTCCCAGTAGTGGGATGCCTGCGTCGTATGGTAGTTCTAGTCTTAGGTTTTGAAGGACCCTCCGTACAGTTCTCCACAGTGGCTGTATCAATTTACCTTCCCACCAACAGTGCAAGAGTGTTCCCTTTTCTCCACCCCCCCCCTCTCCAGCATTGATTGTTTCTAGACTTCTTTGATGAGGGCCACTCTGACCGGTGTGAGATGATATGTCATTGTACTTTTGATTTGCATTTCTCTAATGGTTAATGAGGTTGAGCATTCTTTCGTGTGTTTGTGGGCAGTCTGGATGTCTTCTTTGGAGAACTGTCTCTTTAGGTCTTCTGCCCAGTTTTGGGTTGGGTTGTTTGTCTTTTTGATATTGAGCTGCATGAGCTGCTTGTACGTTTTGGAGATGATTCCTTTGTCAGGTGCTTCCTCTGTAAATATTTTCTCCCATTCTAAGGGTTGTCTTTTCGTCTTGTTTATGGTTCCCTTTGCCGTGCAAAAGCTTTTAAATTCCCTTCAGTCCCGTTTGTTTATTTCTGTTTTTATTTCCATTTTTCTAGCATGTGGGTCCAAAAGGATCTTGCTGTGATTTCTGTCATAGAGTGTTCTGCTTATGCTTTCCTCTAAGCGTTTGGGAGTGCCTGGCCTTACATTTGGGTCTTTAACCCATTTGGAGTTTATTTTTGTGGATGGTGTTAGGGAGTCTCCTCCTTTCATCCTTGTACATGTACCTGTCCAGTTTTCCCAAGACCACTTACTGAAGAGGCTGACTTTTCTCCACTCTATATTCTTGCCTCCTTTATCAAAGATAAGGGGACCATAAGTGCGTGTGTTTATCTCTGGGCTTTCTAGCCTGTTCCCTGGATCGATATGTCTGTTTTGGTGCCACTACCATATTCTCTTGATTACTGTAGCTTTGCAGTATCGTCTGAAGTCAGGGAGCCTGATTCCTCCAGCTCCATTTTTCGCTTTCAAGATTGCTTTGGCTATTCGGGGTCTTCTGTGTTTGCATACAAATTGTGAAATGTTTGGTTGGAGTTCTGTAAAAAATGCCAGTGGTAGTTTGATGGGGATCGCAGTAAATCTCTAGGTGGCTTTGGCGAGTAGAGTCATTTTCACAGTAGTGATTCTTCCGATCGAAGAACATGATCTACCTCTCCATCTGTGTGTATCATTTTTAATGTAGTTCATCAGTGTCTTATAATGTGCTGCATACAGGTCTTTTGTCACCTTAAGTATTTTTAGTCCTAGACATTTAATTCGTTGTGTTGCAATGGTAACTAGGAGTGTTTCCTTAATTTCACTTTCAGATTTTTCACCATTAGCGTATAGGAATGCCAGCGATTTCTGTGCATTATTTTTGTATCCTGCTACTTTACCAAATTCACTGCTTAGCTCTAGTAGTTTTCTGGTAGCCTCTTTCGGATTCTCTACGTATAGCATCGTGCCGCCTGAAAACAGTGACAGCTGTACTTCTTCTTTCCACCGTTGTAGTTTGAAAGCAGCCAAGTTGTCTGGCTTCAGAGTTTAACCGTTTCAGAAGCTATTTCAATAAAAGTGGGGACTTAACAGTGGCCGCTAGAATGAGGTTTACGAAGGGATTGCATGAAGTGAATGCATTTTTCGTGCAAAAACGAGGATGAATTTTGGGCGGTTACAGGAGTGAGTAGTTTGGACTGAATTTTGTTCCTTCAATACAAACAAGTTGCAAATATACTCCACAGTCTTTGGAGATAGGGTCTTTAGGACAGGAATCAAGTGAAAATGAGGCCATCAGGTCTTGCCCTAATTCAGTACGATTGGTGTCCTGGGATTGAAGATGGCTATGTTTGTCGTGTTACTCTCTCTGTATATATCAATGTCCTAGTTCCTGTTAAGACATGTAACCCTTGGTACTTTCTCCTGGCAGCCCTAGCCAATACATGCACCCTGCATAATGTGGGATGAGGCTTTATCTTTTGATCAGTCCACAAGTCCTTAAGAGAAAAGACTGCTCTTTCAAGGAAAAACGCGATTCTGCCTGAACAGCTGTTTCCTCGGTCTCCAGGCTGTCAGACTGCCCTGAATATTTTGACTTCCCAGTCCTCACCATACGTTAAGCCAATTCAAGAAAATCTCTCAATCTCAATCTCTCTCTCTCTCTCTCTCTCTCTCTCTCTCTCTCTTGCTCCCTTGCCTCCCCTGCCACCCCCAGGCAGCTAGTGGGTTCTGTTTCTCTGTGGAACCCAGACTAAAACACTTGTGTTATACCCACTAGTGGAATTATGGGGTCGTGAGGTAACTACCTCTGTAAATGTTGAAGGAAAGATAAGATGTTTCGCAAACGCTTTGCCACATTCTACATTCCCTCCAGCAAAGTGTAACATATCCATTTCTTCCATATTGTTTTCATTTCTCTATATTTTTAACTTTCATTTTAGTTTTAGTTTTAATTTCTTAAAAGCAGTCATCAGTTTTAGACACATCAGTGTATAACTATCAAACCCATTGCCCAATTCAGCACACCACCATCCCCACCCCACTGTGGTTCTCCCCCCTTGGTGTCCATCCGTTGGTCCTCTACATCTCTGTCTCAACTTCTGCCCTGCAAACCCGTTCGTCTGTACCATTTCTCTAGGTGCCACAGACATGCGTTAATGTAGGACATTTGTTTTTCTCTTTCTCGCTAAGTTCACTCTGTGTGACCGTCTCTAGATCCACCCACGTCTCAACAAATGACTCCATTTCGTTCCTTTTAATGGCTGAGTAACATTCCATTGTATATATGTACCACAACTTCTTTATCCATTCGTCTGTCGATGGGCACGTGGCTTGCTTCCAGGACCTGGCTATTGTAAATAGTGCTGAAATGAATATTGGGGTGCATGTGTCTTTTGGAATTACGGTGTTCTCTGGGTATATTCCCAGTAGTGGGATGCCTGCGTCGTATGGTAGTTCTATTCTTAGGTTTTGAAGGACCCTCCTCCGTACAGTTCTCCACAGTGGCTGTATCAATTTACCTTCCCACCAACAGTGCAAGAGTGTTCCCTTTTCTCCACCCCCCCCTCTCCAGCATTGATTGTTTCTAGACTTCTTTGATGAGGGCCACTCTGACCGGTGTGAGATGATATGTCATTGTACTTTTGATTTGCATTTCTCTAATGGTTAATGAGGTTGAGCATTCTTTCGTGTGTTTGTGGGCAGTCTGGATGTCTTCTTTGGAGAACTGTCTCTTGAGGTCTTCTGCCCAGTTTTGGGTTGGGTTGTTTGTCTTTTTGATATTGAGCTGCATGAGCTGCTTGTACGTTTTGGAGATGATTCCTTTGTCAGGTGCTTCCTCTGTAAATATTTTCTCCCATTCTAAGGGTTGTCTTTTCGTCTTGTTTATGGTTCCCTTTGCCGTGCAAAAGCTTTTAAATTCCCTTCAGTCCCGTTTGTTTATTTCTGTTTTTATTTCCATTTTTCTAGCATGTGGGTCCAAAAGGATCTTGCTGTGATTTCTGTCATAGAGTGTTCTGCTTATGCTTTCCTCTAAGCGTTTGGGAGTGCCTGGCCTTACATTTGGGTCTTTAACCCATTTGGAGTTTATTTTTGTGGATGGTGTTAGGGAGTCTCCTCCTTTCATCCTTGTACATGTACCTGTCCAGTTTTCCCAAGACCACTTACTGAAGAGGCTGACTTTTCTCCACTCTATATTCTTGCCTCCTTTATCAAAGATAAGGGGACCATATGTGCGTGTGTTTATCTCTGGGCTTTCTAGCCTGTTCCCTGGATCGATATGTCTGTTTTGGTGCCACTACCATATTCTCTTGATTACTGTAGCTTTGCAGTATCGTCTGAAGTCAGGGAGCCTGATTCCTCCAGCTCCATTTTTCGCTTTCAAGATTGCTTTGGCTATTCGGGGTCTTCTGTGTTTGCATACAAATTGTGAAATGTTTGGTTGGAGTTCTGTAAAAAATGCCAGTGGTGGTTTGCTGGGGATCGCAGTAAATCTCTAGGTGGCTTTGGCGAGTAGAGTCATTTTCACAGTAGTGATTCTTCCGATCGAAGAACATGATCTATCTCTCCATCTGTGTGTATCATTTTTAATGTAGTTCATCAGTGTCTTATAATGTGCTGCATACAGGTCTTTTGTCGCCTTAGGTATTTTTAGTCCTAGACATTTAATTCGTTGTGTTGCAATGGTAACTAGGAGTGTTTCCTTAATTTCACTTTCAGATTTTTCACCATTAGCGTATAGGAATGCCAGCGATTTCTGTGCATTATTTTTGTATCCTGCTACTTTACCAAATTCACTGCTTAGCTCTAGTAGTTTTCTGGTAGCCTCTTTCGGATTCTCTACGTATAGCATCGTGCCGCCTGAAAACAGTGACAGCTGTCCTTCTTCTTTCCACCGTTGTAGTTTGAAAGCAGCCAAGTTGTCTGGCTTCAGAGTTTAACCGTTTCAGAAGCTATTTCAATAAAAGTGGGGACTTAACAGTGGCCGCTAGAATGAGGTTTACGAAGGGATTGCATGAAGTGAATGCATTTTTCGTGCAAAAACGAGGATGAATTTTGGGCGGTTACAGGAGTGAGTAGTTTGGACTGAATTTTGTTCCTTCAATACAAACAAGTTGCAAATATACTCCACAGTCTTTGGAGATAGGGTCTTTAGGACAGGAATCAAGTGAAAATGAGGCCATCAGGTCTTGCCCTAATTCAGTACGATTGGTGTCCTGGGATTGAAGATGGCTATGTTTGTCGTGTTACTCTCTCTGTATATATCAATGTCCTAGTTCCTGTTAAGACATGTAACCCTTGGTACTTTCTCCTGGCAGCCCTAGCCAATACATGCACCCTGCATAATGTGGGATGAGGCTTTATCTTTTGATCAGTCCACAAGTCCTTAAGAGAAAAGACTGCTCTTTCAAGGAAAAACGCGATTCTGCCTGAACAGCTGTTTCCTCGGTCTCCAGTCTGTCAGACTGCCCTGAATATTTTGACTTCCCAGTCCTCACCATACGTTAAGCCAATTCAAGAAAATCTCTCAATCTCAATCTCTCTCTCTCTCTCTCTCTCTCTCTCTCTCTCTCTTGCTCCCTTGCCTCCCCTGCCACCCCCAGGCAGCTAGTGGGTTCTGTTTCTCTGTGGAACCCAGACTAAAACACTTGTGTTATACCCACTAGTGGAATTATGGGGTCGTGAGGTAACTACCTCTGTAAATGTTGAAGGAAAGATAAGATGTTTCGCAAACGCTTTGCCACATTCTACATTCCCTCCAGCAAAGTGTAACATATCCATTTCTTCCATATTGTTTTCATTTCTCTATATTTTTAACTTTCATTTTAGTTTTAGTTTTAATTTCTTAAAAGCAGTCATCAGTTTTAGACACATCAGTGTATAACTATCAAACCCATTGCCCAATTCAGCACACCACCATCCCCACCCCACTGTGGTTCTCCCCCCTTGGTGTCCATCCGTTGGTCCTCTACATCTCTGTCTCAACTTCTGCCCTGCAAACCCGTTCGTCTGTACCATTTCTCTAGGTGCCACAGACATGCGTTAATGTAGGACATTTGTTTTTCTCTTTCTCGCTAAGTTCACTCTGTGTGACCGTCTCTAGATCCACCCACGTCTCAACAAATGACTCCATTTCGTTCCTTTTAATGGCTGAGTAACATTCCATTGTATATATGTACCACAACTTCTTTATCCATTCGTCTGTCGATGGGCACGTGGCTTGCTTCCAGGACCTGGCTATTGTAAATAGTGCTGAAATGAATATTGGGGTGCATGTGTCTTTTGGAATTACGGTGTTCTCTGGGTATATTCCCAGTAGTGGGATGCCTGCGTCGTATGGTAGTTCTATTCTTAGGTTTTGAAGGACCCTCCTCCGTACAGTTCTCCACAGTGGCTGTATCAATTTACCTTCCCACCAACAGTGCAAGAGTGTTCCCTTTTCTCCACCCCCCCCTCTCCAGCATTGATTGTTTCTAGACTTCTTTGATGAGGGCCACTCTGACCGGTGTGAGATGATATGTCATTGTACTTTTGATTTGCATTTCTCTAATGGTTAATGAGGTTGAGCATTCTTTCGTGTGTTTGTGGGCAGTCTGGATGTCTTCTTTGGAGAACTGTCTCTTGAGGTCTTCTGCCCAGTTTTGGGTTGGGTTGTTTGTCTTTTTGATATTGAGCTGCATGAGCTGCTTGTACGTTTTGGAGATGATTCCTTTGTCAGGTGCTTCCTCTGTAAATATTTTCTCCCATTCTAAGGGTTGTCTTTTCGTCTTGTTTATGGTTCCCTTTGCCGTGCAAAAGCTTTTAAATTCCCTTCAGTCCCGTTTGTTTATTTCTGTTTTTATTTCCATTTTTCTAGCATGTGGGTCCAAAAGGATCTTGCTGTGATTTCTGTCATAGAGTGTTCTGCTTATGCTTTCCTCTAAGCGTTTGGGAGTGCCTGGCCTTACATTTGGGTCTTTAACCCATTTGGAGTTTATTTTTGTGGATGGTGTTAGGGAGTCTCCTCCTTTCATCCTTGTACATGTACCTGTCCAGTTTTCCCAAGACCACTTACTGAAGAGGCTGACTTTTCTCCACTCTATATTCTTGCCTCCTTTATCAAAGATAAGGGGACCATATGTGCGTGTGTTTATCTCTGGGCTTTCTAGCCTGTTCCCTGGATCGATATGTCTGTTTTGGTGCCACTACCATATTCTCTTGATTACTGTAGCTTTGCAGTATCGTCTGAAGTCAGGGAGCCTGATTCCTCCAGCTCCATTTTTCGCTTTCAAGATTGCTTTGGCTATTCGGGGTCTTCTGTGTTTGCATACAAATTGTGAAATGTTTGGTTGGAGTTCTGTAAAAAATGCCAGTGGTGGTTTGCTGGGGATCGCAGTAAATCTCTAGGTGGCTTTGGCGAGTAGAGTCATTTTCACAGTAGTGATTCTTCCGATCGAAGAACATGATCTATCTCTCCATCTGTGTGTATCATTTTTAATGTAGTTCATCAGTGTCTTATAATGTGCTGCATACAGGTCTTTTGTCGCCTTAGGTATTTTTAGTCCTAGACATTTAATTCGTTGTGTTGCAATGGTAACTAGGAGTGTTTCCTTAATTTCACTTTCAGATTTTTCACCATTAGCGTATAGGAATGCCAGCGATTTCTGTGCATTATTTTTGTATCCTGCTACTTTACCAAATTCACTGCTTAGCTCTAGTAGTTTTCTGGTAGCCTCTTTCGGATTCTCTACGTATAGCATCGTGGCGCCTGAAAACAGTGACAGCTGTCCTTCTTCTTTCCACCGTTGTAGTTTGAAAGCAGCCAAGTTGTCTGGCTTCAGAGTTTAACCGTTTCAGAAGCTATTTCAATAAAAGTGGGGACTTAACAGTGGCCGCTAGAATGAGGTTTACGAAGGGATTGCATGAAGTGAATGCATTTTTCGTGCAAAAACGAGGATGAATTTTGGGCGGTTACAGGAGTGAGTAGTTTGGACTGAATTTTGTTCCTTCAATACAAACAAGTTGCAAATATACTCCACAGTCTTTGGAGATAGGGTCTTTAGGACAGGAATCAAGTGAAAATGAGGCCATCAGGTCTTGCCCTAATTCAGTACGATTGGTGTCCTGGGATTGAAGATGGCTATGTTTGTCGTGTTACTCTCTCTGTATATATCAATGTCCTAGTTCCTGTTAAGACATGTAACCCTTGGTACTTTCTCCTGGCAGCCCTAGCCAATACATGCACCCTGCATAATGTGGGATGAGGCTTTATCTTTTGATCAGTCCACAAGTCCTTAAGAGAAAAGACTGCTCTTTCAAGGAAAAACGCGATTCTGCCTGAACAGCTGTTTCCTCGGTCTCCAGTCTGTCAGACTGCCCTGAATATTTTGACTTCCCAGTCCTCACCATACGTTAAGCCAATTCAAGAAAATCTCTCAATCTCAATCTCTCTCTCTCTCTCTCTCTCTCTCTCTCTTGCTCCCTTGCCTCCCCTGCCACCCCCAGGCAGCTAGTGGGTTCTGTTTCTCTGTGGAACCCAGACTAAAACACTTGTGTTATACCCACTAGTGGAATTATGGGGTCGTGAGGTAACTACCTCTGTAAATGTTGAAGGAAAGATAAGATGTTTCGCAAACGCTTTGCCACATTCTACATTCCCTCCAGCAAAGTGTAACGTATCCATTTCTTCCATATTGTTTTCATTTCTCTATATTTTTAACTTTCATTTTAGTTTTAGTTTTAATTTCTTAAAAGCAGTCATCAGTTTTAGACACATCAGTGTATAACTATCAAACCCATTGCCCAATTCAGCACACCACCATCCCCACCCCACTGTGGTTCTCCCCCCTTGGTGTCCATCCGTTGGTCCTCTACATCTCTGTCTCAACTTCTGCCCTGCAAACCCGTTCGTCTGTACCATTTCTCTAGGTGCCACAGACATGCGTTAATGTAGGACATTTGTTTTTCTCTTTCTCGCTAAGTTCACTCTGTGTGACCGTCTCTAGATCCACCCACGTCTCAACAAATGACTCCATTTCGTTCCTTTTAATGGCTGAGTAACATTCCATTGTATATATGTACCACAACTTCTTTATCCATTCGTCTGTCGATGGGCACGTGGCTTGCTTCCAGGACCTGGCTATTGTAAATAGTGCTGAAATGAATATTGGGGTGCATGTGTCTTTTGGAATTACGGTGTTCTCTGGGTATATTCCCAGTAGTGGGATGCCTGCGTCGTATGGTAGTTCTAGTCTTAGGTTTTGAAGGACCCTCCTCCGTACAGTTCTCCACAGTGGCTGTATCAATTTACCTTCCCACCAACAGTGCAAGAGTGTTCCCTTTTCTCCACCCCCCCCCTCTCCAGCATTGATTGTTTCTAGACTTCTTTGATGAGGGCCACTCTGACCGGTGTGAGATGATATGTCATTGTACTTTTGATTTGCATTTCTCTAATGGTTAATGAGGTTGAGCATTCTTTCGTGTGTTTGTGGGCAGTCTGGATGTCTTCTTTGGAGAACTGTCTCTTGAGGTCTTCTGCCCAGTTTTGGGTTGGGTTGTTTGTCTTTTTGATATTGAGCTGCATGAGCTGCTTGTACGTTTTGGAGATGATTCCTTTGTCAGGTGCTTCCTCTGTAAATATTTTCTCCCATTCTAAGGGTTGTCTTTTCGTCTTGTTTATGGTTCCCTTTGCCGTGCAAAAGCTTTTAAATTCCCTTCAGTCCCGTTTGTTTATTTCTGTTTTTATTTCCATTTTTCTAGCATGTGGGTCCAAAAGGATCTTGCTGTGATTTCTGTCATAGAGTGTTCTGCTTATGCTTTCCTCTAAGCGTTTGGGAGTGCCTGGCCTTACATTTGGGTCTTTAACCCATTTGGAGTTTATTTTTGTGGATGGTGTTAGGGAGTCTCCTCCTTTCATCCTTGTACATGTACCTGTCCAGTTTTCCCAAGACCACTTACTGAAGAGGCTGACTTTTCTCCACTCTATATTCTTGCCTCCTTTATCAAAGATAAGGGGACCATATGTGCGTGTGTTTATCTCTGGGCTTTCTAGCCTGTTCCCTGGATCGATATGTCTGTTTTGGTGCCACTACCATATTCTCTTGATTACTGTAGCTTTGCAGGATCGTCTGAAGTCAGGGAGCCTGATTCCTCCAGCTCCATTTTTCGCTTTCAAGATTGCTTTGGCTATTCGGGGTCTTCTGTGTTTGCATACAAATTGTGAAATGTTTGGTTGGAGTTCTGTAAAAAATGCCAGTGGTAGTTTGATGGGGATCGCAGTAAATCTCTAGGTGGCTTTGGCGAGTAGAGTCATTTTCACAGTAGTGATTCTTCCGATCGAAGAACATGATCTATCTCTCCATCTGTGTGTATCATTTTTAATGTAGTTCATCAGTGTCTTATAATGTGCTGCATACAGGTCTTTTGTCGCCTTAGGTATTTTTAGTCCTAGACATTTAATTCGTTGTGTTGCAATGGTAACTAGGAGTGTTTCCTTAATTTCACTTTCAGATTTTTCACCATTAGCGTATAGGAATGCCAGCGATTTCTGTGCATTATTTTTGTATCCTGCTACTTTACCAAATTCACTGCTTAGCTCTAGTAGTTTTCTGGTTGCCTCTTTCGGATTCTCTACGTATAGCATCGTGCCGCCTGAAAACAGTGACAGCTGTCCTTCTTCTTTCCACCGTTGTAGTTTGAAAGCAGCCAAGTTGTCTGGCTTCAGAGTTTAACCGTTTCAGAAGCTATTTCAATAAAAGTGGGGACTTAACAGTGGCCGCTAGAATGAGGTTTACGAAGGGATTGCATGAAGTGAATGCATTTTTCGTGCAAAAACGAGGATGAATTTTGGGCGGTTACAGGAGTGAGTAGTTTGGACTGAATTTTGTTCCTTCAATACAAACAAGTTGCAAATATACTCCACAGTCTTTGGAGATAGGGTCTTTAGGACAGGAATCAAGTGAAAATGAGGCCATCAGGTCTTGCCCTAATTCAGTACGATTGGTGTCCTGGGATTGAAGATGGCTATGTTTGTCGTGTTACTCTCTCTGTATATATCAATGTCCTAGTTCCTGTTAAGACATGTAACCCTTGGTACTTTCTCCTGGCAGCCCTAGCCAATACATGCACCCTGCATAATGTGGGATGAGGCTTTATCTTTTGATCAGTCCACAAGTCCTTAAGAGAAAAGACTGCTCTTTCAAGGAAAAACGCGATTCTGCCTGAACAGCTGTTTCCTCGGTCTCCAGTCTGTCAGACTGCCCTGAATATTTTGACTTCCCAGTCCTCACCATACGTTAAGCCAATTCAAGAAAATCTCTCAATCTCAATCTCTCTCTCTCTCTCTCTCTCTCTCTCTCTCTCTCTCTTGCTCCCTTGCCTCCCCTGCCACCCCCAGGCAGCTAGTGGGTTCTGTTTCTCTGTGGAACCCAGACTAAAACACTTGTGTTATACCCACTAGTGGAATTATGGGGTCGTGAGGTAACTACCTCTGTAAATGTTGAAGGAAAGATAAGATGTTTCGCAAACGCTTTGCCATATTCTACATTCCCTCCAGCAAAGTGTAACATATCCATTTCTTCCATATTGTTTTCATTTCTCTATATTTTTAACTTTCATTTTATTTTTAGTTTTAATTTCTTAAAAGCAGTCATCAGTTTTAGACACATCAGTGTATAACTATCAAACCCATTGCCCAATTCAGCACACCACCATCCCCACCCCACTGTGGTTCTCCCCCCTTGGTGTCCATCCGTTGGTCCTCTACATCTCTGTCTCAACTTCTGCCCTGCAAACCCGTTCGTCTGTACCATTTCTCTAGGTGCCACAGACATGCGTTAATGTAGGACATTTGTTTTTCTCTTTCTCGCTAAGTTCACTCTGTGTGACCGTCTCTAGATCCACCCACGTCTCAACAAATGACTCCATTTCGTTCCTTTTAATGGCTGAGTAACATTCCATTGTATATATGTACCACAACTTCTTTATCCATTCGTCTGTCGATGGGCACGTGGCTTGCTTCCAGGACCTGGCTATTGTAAATAGTGCTGAAATGAATATTGGGGTGCATGTGTCTTTTGGAATTACGGTGTTCTCTGGGTATATTCCCAGTAGTGGGATGCCTGCGTCGTATGGTAGTTCTAGTCTTAGGTTTTGAAGGACCCTCCGTACAGTTCTCCACAGTGGCTGTATCAATTTACCTTCCCACCAACAGTGCAAGAGTGTTCCCTTTTCTCCACCCCCCCCCCTCTCCAGCATTGATTGTTTCTAGACTTCTTTGATGAGGGCCACTCTGACCGGTGTGAGATGATATGTCATTGTACTTTTGATTTGCATTTCTCTAATGGTTAATGAGGTTGAGCATTCTTTCGTGTGTTTGTGGGCAGTCTGGATGTCTTCTTTGGAGAACTGTCTCTTTAGGTCTTCTGCCCAGTTTTGGGTTGGGTTGTTTGTCTTTTTGATATTGAGCTGCATGAGCTGCTTGTACGTTTTGGAGATGATTCCTTTGTCAGGTGCTTCCTCTGTAAATATTTTCTCCCATTCTAAGGGTTGTCTTTTCGTCTTGTTTATGGTTCCCTTTGCCGTGCAAAAGCTTTTAAATTCCCTTCAGTCCCGTTTGTTTATTTCTGTTTTTATTTCCATTTTTCTAGCATGTGGGTCCAAAAGGATCTTGCTGTGATTTCTGTCATAGAGTGTTCTGCTTATGCTTTCCTCTAAGCGTTTGGGAGTGCCTGGCCTTACATTTGGGTCTTTAACCCATTTGGAGTTTATTTTTGTGGATGGTGTTAGGGAGTCTCCTCCTTTCATCCTTGTACATGTACCTGTCCAGTTTTCCCAAGACCACTTACTGAAGAGGCTGACTTTTCTCCACTCTATATTCTTGCCTCCTTTATCAAAGATAAGGGGACCATAAGTGCGTGTGTTTATCTCTGGGCTTTCTAGCCTGTTCCCTGGATCGATATGTCTGTTTTGGTGCCACTACCATATTCTCTTGATTACTGTAGCTTTGCAGTATCGTCTGAAGTCAGGGAGCCTGATTCCTCCAGCTCCATTTTTCGCTTTCAAGATTGCTTTGGCTATTCGGGGTCTTCTGTGTTTGCATACAAATTGTGAAATGTTTGGTTGGAGTTCTGTAAAAAATGCCAGTGGTAGTTTGATGGGGATCGCAGTAAATCTCTAGGTGGCTTTGGCGAGTAGAGTCATTTTCACAGTAGTGATTCTTCCGATCGAAGAACATGATCTACCTCTCCATCTGTGTGTATCATTTTTAATGTAGTTCATCAGTGTCTTATAATGTGCTGCATACAGGTCTTTTGTCACCTTAGGTATTTTTAGTCCTAGACATTTAATTCGTTGTGTTGCAATGGTAACTAGGAGTGTTTCCTTAATTTCACTTTCAGATTTTTCACCATTAGCGTATAGGAATGCCAGCGATTTCTGTGCATTATTTTTGTATCCTGCTACTTTACCAAATTCACTGCTTAGCTCTAGTAGTTTTCTGGTAGCCTCTTTCGGATTCTCTACGTATAGCATCGTGCCGCCTGAAAACAGTGACAGCTGTACTTCTTCTTTCCACCGTTGTAGTTTGAAAGCAGCCAAGTTGTCTGGCTTCAGAGTTTAACCGTTTCAGAAGCTATTTCAATCAAAGTGGGGACTTAACAGTGGCCGCTAGAATGAGGTTTACGAAGGGATTGCATGAAGTGAATGCATTTTTCGTGCAAAAACGAGGATGAATTTTGGGCGGTTACAGGAGTGAGTAGTTTGGACTGAATTTTGTTCCTTCAATACAAACAAGTTGCAAATATACTCCACAGTCTTTGGAGATAGGGTCTTTAGGACAGGAATCAAGTGAAAATGAGGCCATCAGGTCTTGCCCTAATTCAGTACGATTGGTGTCCTGGGATTGAAGATGGCTATGTTTGTCGTGTTACTCTCTCTGTATATATCAATGTCCTAGTTCCTGTTAAGACATGTAACCCTTGGTACTTTCTCCTGGCAGCCCTAGCCAATACATGCACCCTGCATAATGTGGGATGAGGCTTTATCTTTTGATCAGTCCACAAGTCCTTAAGAGAAAAGACTGCTCTTTCAAGGAAAAACGCGATTCTGCCTGAACAGCTGTTTCCTCGGTCTCCAGGCTGTCAGACTGCCCTGAATATTTTGACTTCCCAGTCCTCACCATACGTTAAGCCAATTCAAGAAAATCTCTCAATCTCAATCTCTCTCTCTCTCTCTCTCTCTCTCTCTCTCTTGCTCCCTTGCCTCCCCTGCCACCCCCAGGCAGCTAGTGGGTTCTGTTTCTCTGTGGAACCCAGACTAAAACACTTGTGTTATATCCACTAGTGGAATTATGGGGTCGTGAGGTAACTACCTCTGTAAATGTTGAAGGAAAGATAAGATGTTTCGCAAACGCTTTGCCATATTCTACATTCCCTCCAGCAAAGTGTAACATATCCATTTCTTCCATATTGTTTTCATTTCTCTATATTTTTAACTTTCATTTTATTTTTAGTTTTAATTTCTTAAAAGCAGTCATCAGTTTTAGACACATCAGTGTATAACTATCAAACCCATTGCCCAATTCAGCACACCACCATCCCCACCCCACTGTGGTTCTCCCCCCTTGGTGTCCATCCGTTGGTCCTCTACATCTCTGTCTCAACTTCTGCCCTGCAAACCCGTTCGTCTGTACCATTTCTCTAGGTGCCACAGACATGCGTTAATGTAGGACATTTGTTTTTCTCTTTCTCGCTAAGTTCACTCTGTGTGACCGTCTCTAGATCCACCCACGTCTCAACAAATGACTCCATTTCGTTCCTTTTAATGGCTGAGTAACATTCCATTGTATATATGTACCACAACTTCTTTATCCATTCGTCTGTCGATGGGCACGTGGCTTGCTTCCAGGACCTGGCTATTGTAAATAGTGCTGAAATGAATATTGGGGTGCATGTGTCTTTTGGAATTACGGTGTTCTCTGGGTATATTCCCAGTAGTGGGATGCCTGCGTCGTATGGTAGTTCTAGTCTTAGGTTTTGAAGGACCCTCCGTACAGTTCTCCACAGTGGCTGTATCAATTTACCTTCCCACCAACAGTGCAAGAGTGTTCCCTTTTCTCCACCCCCCCCCTCTCCAGCATTGATTGTTTCTAGACTTCTTTGATGAGGGCCACTCTGACCGGTGTGAGATGATATGTCATTGTACTTTTGATTTGCATTTCTCTAATGGTTAATGAGGTTGAGCATTCTTTCGTGTGTTTGTGGGCAGTCTGGATGTCTTCTTTGGAGAACTGTCTCTTTAGGTCTTCTGCCCAGTTTTGGGTTGGGTTGTTTGTCTTTTTGATATTGAGCTGCATGAGCTGCTTGTACGTTTTGGAGATGATTCCTTTGTCAGGTGCTTCCTCTGTAAATATTTTCTCCCATTCTAAGGGTTGTCTTTTCGTCTTGTTTATGGTTCCCTTTGCCGTGCAAAAGCTTTTAAATTCCCTTCAGTCCCGTTTGTTTATTTCTGTTTTTATTTCCATTTTTCTAGCATGTGGGTCCAAAAGGAGCTTGCTGTGATTTCTGTCATAGAGTGTTCTGCTTATGCTTTCCTCTAAGCGTTTGGGAGTGCCTGGCCTTACATTTGGGTCTTTAACCCATTTGGAGTTTATTTTTGTGGATGGTGTTAGGGAGTCTCCTCCTTTCATCCTTGTACATGTACCTGTCCAGTTTTCCCAAGACCACTTACTGAAGAGGCTGACTTTTCTCCACTCTATATTCTTGCCTCCTTTATCAAAGATAAGGGGACCATAAGTGCGTGTGTTTATCTCTGGGCTTTCTAGCCTGTTCCCTGGATCGATATGTCTGTTTTGGTGCCACTACCATATTCTCTTGATTACTGTAGCTTTGCAGTATCGTCTGAAGTCAGGGAGCCTGATTCCTCCAGCTCCATTTTTCGCTTTCAAGATTGCTTTGGCTATTCGGGGTCTTCTGTGTTTGCATACAAATTGTGAAATGTTTGGTTGGAGTTCTGTAAAAAATGCCAGTGGTAGTTTGATGGGGATCGCAGTAAATCTCTAGGTGGCTTTGGCGAGTAGAGTCATTTTCACAGTAGTGATTCTTCCGATCGAAGAACATGATCTACCTCTCCATCTGTGTGTATCATTTTTAATGTAGTTCATCAGTGTCTTATAATGTGCTGCATACAGGTCTTTTGTCACCTTAGGTATTTTTAGTCCTAGACATTTAATTCGTTGTGTTGCAATGGTAACTAGGAGTGTTTCCTTAATTTCACTTTCAGATTTTTCACCATTAGCGTATAGGAATGCCAGCGATTTCTGTGCATTATTTTTGTATCCTGCTACTTTACCAAATTCACTGCTTAGCTCTAGTAGTTTTCTGGTAGCCTCTTTCGGATTCTCTACGTATAGCATCGTGCCACCTGAAAACAGTGACAGCTGTACTTCTTCTTTCCACCGTTGTAGTTTGAAAGCAGCCAAGTTGTCTGGCTTCAGAGTTTAACCGTTTCAGAAGCTATTTCAATCAAAGTGGGGACTTAACAGTGGCCGCTAGAATGAGGTTTACGAAGGGATTGCATGAAGTGAATGCATTTTTCGTGCAAAAACGAGGATGAATTTTGGGCGGTTACAGGAGTGAGTAGTTTGGACTGAATTTTGTTCCTTCAATACAAACAAGTTGCAAATATACTCCACAGTCTTTGGAGATAGGGTCTTTAGGACAGGAATCAAGTGAAAATGAGGCCATCAGGTCTTGCCCTAATTCAGTACGATTGGTGTCCTGGGATTGAAGATGGCTATGTTTGTCGTGTTACTCTCTCTGTATATATCAATGTCCTAGTTCCTGTTAAGACATGTAACCCTTGGTACTTTCTCCTGGCAGCCCTAGCCAATACATGCACCCTGCATAATGTGGGATGAGGCTTTATCTTTTGATCAGTCCACAAGTCCTTAAGAGAAAAGACTGCTCTTTCAAGGAAAAACGCGATTCTGCCTGAACAGCTGTTTCCTCGGTCTCCAGTCTGTCAGACTGCCCTGAATATTTTGACTTCCCAGTCCTCACCATACGTTAAGCCAATTCAAGAAAATCTCTCAATCTCAATCTCTCTCTCTCTCTCTCTCTCTCTCTCTCTCTCTCTCTCTCTTGCTCCCTTGCCACCCCCAGGCAGCTAGTGGGTTCTTTTTCTCTGTGGAACCCAGACTAAAACACTTGTGTTATACCCACTAGTGGAATTATGGGGTCGTGAGGTAACTACCTCTGTAAATGTTGAAGGAAAGATAAGATGTTTTGCAAACGCTTTGCCATATTCTACATTCCCTCCAGCAAAGTGTAACATATCCATTTCTTCCATATTGTTTTCATTTGTCTATATTTTTAACTTTCATTTTATTTTTAGTTTTAATTTCTTAAAAGCAGTCATCAGTTTTAGACACATCAGTGTATAACTATCAAACCCATTGCCCAATTCAGCACACCACCATCCCCACCCCACTGTGGTTCTCCCCCCTTGGTGTCCATCCGTTGGTCCTCTACATCTCTGTCTCAACTTCTGCCCTGCAAACCCGTTCGTCTGTACCATTTCTCTAGGTGCCACAGACATGCGTTAATGCAGGACATTTGTTTTTCTCTTTCTCGCTAAGTTCACTCTGTGTGACCGTCTCTAGATCCACCCACGTCTCAACAAATGACTCCATTTCGTTCCTTTTAATGGCTGAGTAACATTCCATTGTATATATGTACCACAACTTCTTTATCCATTCGTCTGTCGATGGGCACGTGGCTTGCTTCCAGGACCTGGCTATTGTAAATAGTGCTGAAATGAATATTGGGGTGCATGTGTCTTTTGGAATTACGGTGTTCTCTGGGTATATTCCCAGTAGTGGGATGCCTGCGTCGTATGGTAGTTCTAGTCTTAGGTTTTGAAGGACCCTCCGTACAGTTCTCCACAGTGGCTGTATCAATTTACCTTCCCACCAACAGTGCAAGAGTGTTCCCTTTTCTCCACCCCCCCCCTCTCCAGCATTGATTGTTTCTAGACTTCTTTGATGAGGGCCACTCTGACCGGTGTGAGATGATATGTCATTGTACTTTTGATTTGCATTTCTCTAATGGTTAATGAGGTTGAGCATTCTTTCGTGTGTTTGTGGGCAGTCTGGATGTCTTCTTTGGAGAACTGTCTCTTTAGGTCTTCTGCCCAGTTTTGGGTTGGGTTGTTTGTCTTTTTGATATTGAGCTGCATGAGCTGCTTGTACGTTTTGGAGATGATTCCTTTGTCAGGTGCTTCCTCTGTAAATATTTTCTCCCATTCTAAGGGTTGTCTTTTCGTCTTGTTTATGGTTCCCTTTGCCGTGCAAAAGCTTTTAAATTCCCTTCAGTCCCGTTTGTTTATTTCTGTTTTTATTTCCATTTTTCTAGCATGTGGGTCCAAAAGGATCTTGCTGTGATTTCTGTCATAGAGTGTTCTGCTTATGCTTTCCTCTAAGCGTTTGGGAGTGCCTGGCCTTACATTTGGGTCTTTAACCCATTTGGAGTTTATTTTTGTGGATGGTGTTAGGGAGTCTCCTCCTTTCATCCTTGTACATGTACCTGTCCAGTTTTCCCAAGACCACTTACTGAAGAGGCTGACTTTTCTCCACTCTATATTCTTGCCTCCTTTATCAAAGATAAGGGGACCATAAGTGCGTGTGTTTATCTCTGGGCTTTCTAGCCTGTTCCCTGGATCGATATGTCTGTTTTGGTGCCACTACCATATTCTCTTGATTACTGTAGCTTTGCAGTATCGTCTGAAGTCAGGGAGCCTGATTCCTCCAGCTCCATTTTTCGCTTTCAAGATTGCTTTGGCTATTCGGGGTCTTCTGTGTTTGCATACAAATTGTGAAATGTTTGGTTGGAGTTCTGTAAAAAATGCCAGTGGTAGTTTGATGGGGATCGCAGTAAATCTCTAGGTGGCTTTGGCGAGTAGAGTCATTTTCACAGTAGTGATTCTTCCGATCGAAGAACATGATCTACCTCTCCATCTGTGTGTATCATTTTTAATGTAGTTCATCAGTGTCTTATAATGTGCTGCATACAGGTCTTTTGTCACCTTAAGTATTTTTAGTCCTAGACATTTAATTCGTTGTGTTGCAATGGTAACTAGGAGTGTTTCCTTAATTTCACTTTCAGATTTTTCACCATTAGCGTATAGGAATGCCAGCGATTTCTGTGCATTATTTTTGTATCCTGCTACTTTACCAAATTCACTGCTTAGCTCTAGTAGTTTTCTGGTAGCCTCTTTCGGATTCTCTACGTATAGCATCGTGCCGCCTGAAAACAGTGACAGCTGTACTTCTTCTTTCCACCGTTGTAGTTTGAAAGCAGCCAAGTTGTCTGGCTTCAGAGTTTAACCGTTTCAGAAGCTATTTCAATAAAAGTGGGGACTTAACAGTGGCCGCTAGAATGAGGTTTACGAAGGGATTGCATGAAGTGAATGCATTTTTCGTGCAAAAACGAGGATGAATTTTGGGCGGTTACAGGAGTGAGTAGTTTGGACTGAATTTTGTTCCTTCAATACAAACAAGTTGCAAATATACTCCACAGTCTTTGGAGATAGGGTCTTTAGGACAGGAATCAAGTGAAAATGAGGCCATCAGGTCTTGCCCTAATTCAGTACGATTGGTGTCCTGGGATTGAAGATGGCTATGTTTGTCGTGTTACTCTCTCTGTATATATCAATGTCCTAGTTCCTGTTAAGACATGTAACCCTTGGTACTTTCTCCTGGCAGCCCTAGCCAATACATGCACCCTGCATAATGTGGGATGAGGCTTTATCTTTTGATCAGTCCACAAGTCCTTAAGAGAAAAGACTGCTCTTTCAAGGAAAAACGCGATTCTGCCTGAACAGCTGTTTCCTCGGTCTCCAGGCTGTCAGACTGCCCTGAATATTTTGACTTCCCAGTCCTCACCATACGTTAAGCCAATTCAAGAAAATCTCTCAATCTCAATCTCTCTCTCTCTCTCTCTCTCTCTCTCTCTCTCTCTTGCTCCCTTGCCTCCCCTGCCACCCCCAGGCAGCTAGTGGGTTCTGTTTCTCTGTGGAACCCAGACTAAAACACTTGTGTTATACCCACTAGTGGAATTATGGGGTCGTGAGGTAACTACCTCTGTAAATGTTGAAGGAAAGATAAGATGTTTTGCAAACGCTTTGCCATATTCTACATTCCCTCCAGCAAAGTGTAACATATCCATTTCTTCCATATTGTTTTCATTTCTCTATATTTTTAACTTTCATTTTATTTTTAGTTTTAATTTCTTAAAAGCAGTCATCAGTTTTAGACACATCAGTGTATAACTATCAAACCCATTGCCCAATTCAGCACACCACCATCCCCACCCCACTGTGGTTCTCCCCCCTTGGTGTCCATCCGTTGGTCCTCTACATCTCTGTCTCAACTTCTGCCCTGCAAACCCGTTCGTCTGTACCATTTCTCTAGGTGCCACAGACATGCGTTAATGTAGGACATTTGTTTTTCTCTTTCTCGCTAAGTTCACTCTGTGTGACCGTCTCTAGATCCACCCACGTCTCAACAAATGACTCCATTTCGTTCCTTTTAATGGCTGAGTAACATTCCATTGTATATATGTACCACAACTTCTTTATCCATTCGTCTGTCGATGGGCACGTGGCTTGCTTCCAGGACCTGGCTATTGTAAATAGTGCTGAAATGAATATTGGGGTGCATGTGTCTTTTGGAATTACGGTGTTCTCTGGGTATATTCCCAGTAGTGGGATGCCTGCGTCGTATGGTAGTTCTAGTCTTAGGTTTTGAAGGACCCTCCGTACAGTTCTCCACAGTGGCTGTATCAATTTACCTTCCCACCAACAGTGCAAGAGTGTTCCCTTTTCTCCACCCCCCCCCCTCTCCAGCATTGATTGTTTCTAGACTTCTTTGATGAGGGCCACTCTGACCGGTGTGAGATGATATGTCATTGTACTTTTGATTTGCATTTCTCTAATGGTTAATGAGGTTGAGCATTCTTTCGTGTGTTTGTGGGCAGTCTGGATGTCTTCTTTGGAGAACTGTCTCTTTAGGTCTTCTGCCCAGTTTTGGGTTGGGTTGTTTGTCTTTTTGATATTGAGCTGCATGAGCTGCTTGTACGTTTTGGAGATGATTCCTTTGTCAGGTGCTTCCTCTGTAAATATTTTCTCCCATTCTAAGGGTTGTCTTTTCGTCTTGTTTATGGTTCCCTTTGCCGTGCAAAAGCTTTTAAATTCCCTTCAGTCCCGTTTGTTTATTTCTGTTTTTATTTCCATTTTTCTAGCATGTGGGTCCAAAAGGATCTTGCTGTGATTTCTGTCATAGAGTGTTCTGCTTATGCTTTCCTCTAAGCGTTTGGGAGTGCCTGGCCTTACATTTGGGTCTTTAACCCATTTGGAGTTTATTTTTGTGGATGGTGTTAGGGAGTCTCCTCCTTTCATCCTTGTACATGTACCTGTCCAGTTTTCCCAAGACCACTTACTGAAGAGGCTGACTTTTCTCCACTCTATATTCTTGCCTCCTTTATCAAAGATAAGGGGACCATAAGTGCGTGTGTTTATCTCTGGGCTTTCTAGCCTGTTCCCTGGATCGATATGTCTGTTTTGGTGCCACTACCATATTCTCTTGATTACTGTAGCTTTGCAGTATCGTCTGAAGTCAGGGAGCCTGATTCCTCCAGCTCCATTTTTCGCTTTCAAGATTGCTTTGGCTATTCGGGGTCTTCTGTGTTTGCATACAAATTGTGAAATGTTTGGTTGGAGTTCTGTAAAAAATGCCAGTGGTAGTTTGATGGGGATCGCAGTAAATCTCTAGGTGGCTTTGGCGAGTAGAGTCATTTTCACAGTAGTGATTCTTCCGATCGAAGAACATGATCTACCTCTCCATCTGTGTGTATCATTTTTAATGTAGTTCATCAGTGTCTTATAATGTGCTGCATACAGGTCTTTTGTCACCTTAGGTATTTTTAGTCCTAGACATTTAATTCGTTGTGTTGCAATGGTAACTAGGAGTGTTTCCTTAATTTCACTTTCAGATTTTTCACCATTAGCGTATAGGAATGCCAGCGATTTCTGTGCATTATTTTTGTATCCTGCTACTTTACCAAATTCACTGCTTAGCTCCAGTAGTTTTCTGGTAGCCTCTTTCGGATTCTCTACGTATAGCATCGTGCCGCCTGAAAACAGTGACAGCTGTACTTCTTCTTTCCACCGTTGTAGTTTGAAAGCAGCCAAGTTGTCTGGCTTCAGAGTTTAACCGTTTCAGAAGCTATTTCAATAAAAGTGGGGACTTAACAGTGGCCGCTAGAATGAGGTTTACGAAGGGATTGCATGAAGTGAATGCATTTTTCGTGCAAAAACGAGGATGAATTTTGGGCGGTTACAGGAGTGAGTAGTTTGGACTGAATTTTGTTCCTTCAATACAAACAAGTTGCAAATATACTCCACAGTCTTTGGAGATAGGGTCTTTAGGACAGGAATCAAGTGAAAATGAGGCCATCAGGTCTTGCCCTAATTCAGTACGATTGGTGTCCTGGGATTGAAGATGGCTATGTTTGTCGTGTTACTCTCTCTGTATATATCAATGTCCTAGTTCCTGTTAAGACATGTAACCCTTGGTACTTTCTCCTGGCAGCCCTAGCCAATACATGCACCCTGCATAATGTGGGATGAGGCTTTATCTTTTGATCAGTCCACAAGTCCTTAAGAGAAAAGACTGCTCTTTCAAGAAAAAACGCGATTCTGCCTGAACAGCTGTTTCCTCGGTCTCCAGTCTGTCAGACTGCCCTGAATATTTTGACTTCCCAGTCCTCACCATACGTTAAGCCAATTCAAGAAAATCTCTCAATCTCAATCTCTCTCTCTCTCTCTCTCTCTCTCTCTCTCTCTCTTGCTCCCTTGCCTCCCCTGCCACCCCCAGGCAGCTAGTGGGTTCTGTTTCTCTGTGGAACCCAGACTAAAACACTTGTGTTATACCCACTAGTGGAATTATGGGGTCGTGAGGTAACTACCTCTGTAAATGTTGAAGGAAAGATAAGATGTTTTGCAAACGCTTTGCCATATTCTACATTCCCTCCAGCAAAGTGTAACATATCCATTTCTTCCATATTGTTTTCATTTCTCTATATTTTTAACTTTCATTTTATTTTTAGTTTTAATTTCTTAAAAGCAGTCATCAGTTTTAGACACATCAGTGTATAACTATCAAACCCATTGCCCAATTCAGCACACCACCATCCCCACCCCACTGTGGTTCTCCCCCCTTGGTGTCCATCCGTTGGTCCTCTACATCTCTGTCTCAACTTCTGCCCTGCAAACCCGTTCGTCTGTACCATTTCTCTAGGTGCCACAGACATGCGTTAATGTAGGACATTTGTTTTTCTCTTTCTCGCTAAGTTCACTCTGTGTGACCGTCTCTAGATCCACCCACGTCTCAACAAATGACTCCATTTCGTTCCTTTTAATGGCTGAGTAACATTCCATTGTATATATGTACCACAACTTCTTTATCCATTCGTCTGTCGATGGGCACGTGGCTTGCTTCCAGGACCTGGCTATTGTAAATAGTGCTGAAATGAATATTGGGGTGCATGTGTCTTTTGGAATTACGGTGTTCTCTGGGTATATTCCCAGTAGTGGGATGCCTGCGTCGTATGGTAGTTCTAGTCTTAGGTTTTGAAGGACCCTCCGTACAGTTCTCCACAGTGGCTGTATCAATTTACCTTCCCACCAACAGTGCAAGAGTGTTCCCTTTTCTCCACCCCCCCCCCTCCAGCATTGATTGTTTCTAGACTTCTTTGATGAGGGCCACTCTGACCGGTGTGAGATGATATGTCATTGTACTTTTGATTTGCATTTCTCTAATGGTTAATGAGGTTGAGCATTCTTTCGTGTGTTTGTGGGCAGTCTGGATGTCTTCTTTGGAGAACTGTCTCTTGAGGTCTTCTGCCCAGTTTTGGGTTGGGTTGTTTGTCTTTTCGATATTGAGCTGCATGAGCTGCTTGTACATTTTGGAGATGATTCCTTTGTCAGGTGCTTCCTCTGTAAATATTTTCTCCCATTCTAAGGGTTGTCTTTTCGTCTTGTTTATGGTTCCCTTTGCCGTGCAAAAGCTTTTAAATTCCCTTCAGTCCCGTTTGTTTATTTCTGTTTTTATTTCCATTTTTCTAGCATGTGGGTCCAAAAGGATCTTGCTGTGATTTCTGTCATAGAGTGTTCTGCTTATGCTTTCCTCTAAGCGTTTGGGAGTGCCTGGCCTTACATTTGGGTCTTTAACCCATTTGGAGTTTATTTTTGTGGATGGTGTTAGGGAGTCTCCTCCTTTCATCCTTGTACATGTACCTGTCCAGTTTTCCCAAGACCACTTACTGAAGAGGCTGACTTTTCTCCACTCTATATTCTTGCCTCCTTTATCAAAGATAAGGGGACCATAAGTGCGTGTGTTTATCTCTGGGCTTTCTAGCCTGTTCCCTGGATCGATATGTCTGTTTTGGTGCCACTACCATATTCTCTTGATTACTGTAGCTTTGCAGTATCGTCTGAAGTCAGGGAGCCTGATTCCTCCAGCTCCATTTTTCGCTTTCAAGATTGCTTTGGCTATTCGGGGTCTTCTGTGTTTGCATACAAATTGTGAAATGTTTGGTTGGAGTTCTGTAAAAAATGCCAGTGGTAGTTTGATGGGGATCGCAGTAAATCTCTAGGTGGCTTTGGCGAGTAGAGTCATTTTCACAGTAGTGATTCTTCCGATCGAAGAACATGATCTACCTCTCCATCTGTGTGTATCATTTTTAATGTAGTTCATCAGTGTCTTATAATGTGCTGCATACAGGTCTTTTGTCACCTTAGGTATTTTTAGTCCTAGACATTTAATTCGTTGTGTTGCAATGGTAACTAGGAGTGTTTCCTTAATTTCACTTTCAGATTTTTCACCATTAGCGTATAGGAATGCCAGCGATTTCTGTGCATTATTTTTGTATCCTGCTACTTTACCAAATTCACTGCTTAGCTCTAGTAGTTTTCTGGTAGCCTCTTTCGGATTCTCTACGTATAGCATCGTGGCGCCTGAAAACAGTGACAGCTGTACTTCTTCTTTCCACCGTTGTAGTTTGAAAGCAGCCAAGTTGTCTGGCTTCAGAGTTTAACCGTTTCAGAAGCTATTTCAATAAAAGTGGGGACTTAACAGTGGCCGCTAGAATGAGGTTTACGAAGGGATTGCATGAAGTGAATGCATTTTTCGTGCAAAAACGAGGATGAATTTTGGGCGGTTACAGGAGTGAGTAGTTTGGACTGAATTTTGTTCCTTCAATACAAACAAGTTGCAAATATACTCCACAGTCTTTGGAGATAGGGTCTTTAGGACAGGAATCAAGTGAAAATGAGGCCATCAGGTCTTGCCCTAATTCAGTACGATTGGTGTCCTGGGATTGAAGATGGCTATGTTTGTCGTGTTACTCTCTCTGTATATATCAATGTCCTAGTTCCTGTTAAGACATGTAACCCTTGGTACTTTCTCCTGGCAGCCCTAGCCAATACATGCACCCTGCATAATGTGGGATGAGGCTTTATCTTTTGATCAGTCCACAAGTCCTTAAGAGAAAAGACTGCTCTTTCAAGGAAAAACGCGATTCTGCCTGAACAGCTGTTTCCTCGGTCTCCAGTCTGTCAGACTGCCCTGAATATTTTGACTTCCCAGTCCTCACCATACGTTAAGCCAATTCAAGAAAATCTCTCAATCTCAATCTCTCTCTCTCTCTCTCTCTCTCTCTCTCTCTCTCTCTCTCTTGCTCCCTTGCCTCCCCTGCCACCCCCAGGCAGCTAGTGGGTTCTGTTTCTCTGTGGAACCCAGACTAAAACACTTGTGTTATACCCACTAGTGGAATTATGGGGTCGTGAGGTAACTACCTCTGTAAATGTTGAAGGAAAGATAAGATGTTTTGCAAACGCTTTGCCATATTCTACATTCCCTCCAGCAAAGTGTAACATATCCATTTCTTCCATATTGTTTTCATTTCTCTATATTTTTAACTTTCATTTTATTTTTAGTTTTAATTTCTTAAAAGCAGTCATCAGTTTTAGACACATCAGTGTATAACTATCAAACCCATTGCCCAATTCAGCACACCACCATCCCCACCCCACTGTGGTTCTCCCCCCTTGGTGTCCATCCGTTGGTCCTCTACATCTCTGTCTCAACTTCTGCCCTGCAAACCCGTTCGTCTGTACCATTTCTCTAGGTGCCACAGACATGCGTTAATGTAGGACATTTGTTTTTCTCTTTCTCGCTAAGTTCACTCTGTGTGACCGTCTCTAGATCCACCCACGTCTCAACAAATGACTCCATTTCGTTCCTTTTAATGGCTGAGTAACATTCCATTGTATATATGTACCACAACTTCTTTATCCATTCGTCTGTCGATGGGCACGTGGCTTGCTTCCAGGACCTGGCTATTGTAAATAGTGCTGAAATGAATATTGGGGTGCATGTGTCTTTTGGAATTACGGTGTTCTCTGGGTATATTCCCAGTAGTGGGATGCCTGCGTCGTATGGTAGTTCTAGTCTTAGGTTTTGAAGGACCCTCCGTACAGTTCTCCACAGTGGCTGTATCAATTTACCTTCCCACCAACAGTGCAAGAGTGTTCCCTTTTCTCCACCCCCCCCCCTCCAGCATTGATTGTTTCTAGACTTCTTTGATGAGGGCCACTCTGACCGGTGTGAGATGATATGTCATTGTACTTTTGATTTGCATTTCTCTAATGGTTAATGAGGTTGAGCATTCTTTCGTGTGTTTGTGGGCAGTCTGGATGTCTTCTTTGGAGAACTGTCTCTTTAGGTCTTCTGCCCAGTTTTGGGTTGGGTTGTTTGTCTTTTCGATATTGAGCTGCATGAGCTGCTTGTAAGTTTTGGAGATGATTCCTTTGTCAGGTGCTTCCTCTGTAAATATTTTCTCCCATGCTAAGGGTTGTCTTTTCGTCTTGTTTATGGTTCCCTTTGCCGTGCAAAAGCTTTTAAATTCCCTTCAGTCCCGTTTGTTTATTTCTGTTTTTATTTCCATTTTTCTAGCATGTGGGTCCAAAAGGATCTTGCTGTGATTTCTGTCATAGAGTGTTCTGCTTATGCTTTCCTCTAAGCGTTTGGGAGTGCCTGGCCTTACATTTGGGTCTTTAACCCATTTGGAGTTTATTTTTGTGGATGGTGTTAGGGAGTCTCCTCCTTTCATCCTTGTACATGTCCCTGTCCAGTTTTCCCAAGACCACTTACTGAAGAGGCTGACTTTTCTCCACTCTATATTCTTGCCTCCTTTATCAAAGATAAGGGGACCATATGTGCGTGTGTTTATCTCTGGGCTTTCTAGCCTGTTCCCTGGATCGATATGTCTGTTTTGGTGCCACTACCATATTCTCTTGATTACTGTAGCTTTGCAGTATCGTCTGAAGTCAGGGAGCCTGATTCCTCCAGCTCCATTTTTCGCTTTCAAGATTGCTTTGGCTATTCGGGGTCTTCTGTGTTTGCATACAAATTGTGAAATGTTTGGTTGGAGTTCTGTAAAAAATGCCAGTGGTAGTTTGATGGGGATCGCAGTAAATCTCTAGGTGGCTTTGGCGAGTAGAGTCATTTTCACAGTAGTGATTCTTCCGATCGAAGAACATGATCTATCTCTCCATCTGTGTGTATCATTTTTAATGTAGTTCATCAGTGTCTTATAATGTGCTGCATACAGGTCTTTTGTCGCCTTAGGTATTTTTAGTCCTAGACATTTAATTCGTTGTGTTGCAATGGTAACTAGGAGTGTTTCCTTAATTTCACTTTCAGATTTTTCACCATTAGCGTATAGGAATGCCAGCGATTTCTGTGCCTTATTTTTGTATCCTGCTACTTTACCAAATTCACTGCTTAGCTCTAGTAGTTTTCTGGTAGCCTCTTTCGGATTCTCTACGTATAGCATCGTGCCGCCTGAAAACAGTGACAGCTGTACTTCTTCTTTCCACCGTTGTAGTTTGAAAGCAGCCAAGTTGTCTGGCTTCAGAGTTTAACCGTTTCAGAAGCTATTTCAATAAAAGTGGGGACTTAACAGTGGCCGCTAGAATGAGGTTTACGAAGGGATTGCATGAAGTGAATGCATTTTTCGTGCAAAAACGAGGATGAATTTTGGGCGGTTACAGGAGTGAGTAGTTTGGACTGAATTTTGTTCCTTCAATACAAACAAGTTGCAAATATACTCCACAGTCTTTGGAGATAGGGTCTTTAGGACAGGAATCAAGTGAAAATGAGGCCATCAGGTCTTGCCCTAATTCAGTACGATTGGTGTCCTGGGATTGAAGATGGCTATGTTTGTCGTGTTACTCTCTCTGTATATATCAATGTCCTAGTTCCTGTTAAGACATGTAACCCTTGGTACTTTCTCCTGGCAGCCCTAGCCAATACATGCACCCTGCATAATGTGGGATGAGGCTTTATCTTTTGATCAGTCCACAAGTCCTTAAGAGAAAAGACTGCTCTTTCAAGGAAAAACGCGATTCTGCCTGAACAGCTGTTTCCTCGGTCTCCAGTCTGTCAGACTGCCCTGAATATTTTGACTTCCCAGTCCTCACCATACGTTAAGCCAATTCAAGAAAATCTCTCAATCTCAATCTCTCTCTGTCTCTCTCTCTCTCTCTCTCTTGCTCCCTTGCCTCCCCTGCCACCCCCAGGCAGCTAGTGGGTTCTGTTTCTCTGTGGAACCCAGACTAAAACACTTGTGTTATACCCACTAGTGGAATTATGGGGTCGTGAGGTAACTACCTCTGTAAATGTTGAAGGAAAGATAAGATGTTTTGCAAACGCTTTGCCATATTCTACATTCCCTCCAGCAAAGTGTAACATATCCATTTCTTCCATATTGTTTTCATTTCTCTATATTTTTAACTTTCATTTTAGTTTTAGTTTTAATTTCTTAAAAGCAGTCATCAGTTTTAGACACATCAGTGTATAACTATCAAACCCATTGCCCAATTCAGCACACCACCATCCCCACCCCACTGTGGTTCTCCCCCCTTGGTGTCCATCCGTTGGTCCTCTACATCTCTGTCTCAACTTCTGCCCTGCAAACCCGTTCGTCTGTACCATTTCTCTAGGTGCCACAGACATGCGTTAATGTAGGACATTTGTTTTTCTCTTTCTCGCTAAGTTCACTCTGTGTGACCGTCTCTAGATCCACCCACGTCTCAACAAATGACTCCATTTCGTTCCTTTTAATGGCTGAGTAACATTCCATTGTATATATGTACCACAACTTCTTTATCCATTCATCTGTCGATGGGCACGTGGCTTGCTTCCAGGACCTGGCTATTGTAAATAGTGCTGAAATGAATATTGGGGTGCATGTGTCTTTTGGAATTACGGTGTTCTCTGGGTATATTCCCAGTAGTGGGATGCCTGCGTCGTATGGTAGTTCTAGTCTTAGGTTTTGAAGGACCCTCCGTACAGTTCTCCACAGTGGCTGTATCAATTTACCTTCCCACCAACAGTGCAAGAGTGTTGCCTTTTCTCCACCCCCCCCCCTCCAGCATTGATTGTTTCTAGACTTCTTTGATGAGGGCCACTCTGACCGGTGTGAGATGATATGTCATTGTACTTTTGATTTGCATTTCTCTAATGGTTAATGAGGTTGAGCATTCTTTCGTGTGTTTGTGGGCAGTCTGGATGTCTTCTTTGGAGAACTGTCTCTTGAGGTCTTCTGCCCAGTTTTGGGTTGGGTTGTTTGTCTTTTTGATATTGAGCTGCATGAGCTGCTTGTAAGTTTTGGAGATGATTCCTTTGTCAGGTGCTTCCTCTGTAAATATTTTCTCCCATTCTAAGGGTTGTCTTTTCGTCTTGTTTATGGTTCCCTTTGCCGTGCAAAAGCTTTTAAATTCCCTTCAGTCCCGTTTGTTTATTTCTGTTTTTATTTCCATTTTTCTAGCATGTGGGTCCAAAAGGATCTTGCTGTGATTTCTGTCATAGAGTGTTCTGCTTATGCTTTCCTCTAAGCGTTTGGGAGTGCCTGGCCTTACATTTGGGTCTTTAACCCATTTGGAGTTTATTTTTGTGGATGGTGTTAGGGAGTCTCCTCCTTTCATCCTTGTACATGTACCTGTCCAGTTTTCCCAAGACCACTTACTGAAGAGGCTGACTTTTCTCCACTCTATATTCTTGCCTCCTTTATCAAAGATAAGGGGACCATATGTGCGTGTGTTTATCTCTGGGCTTTCTAGCCTGTTCCCTGGATCGATATGTCTGTTTTGGTGCCACTACCATATTCTCTTGATTACTGTAGCTTTGCAGTATTGTCTGAAGTCAGGGAGCCTGATTCCTCCAGCTCCATTTTTCGCTTTCAAGATTGCTTTGGCTATTCGGGGTCTTCTGTGTTTGCATACAAATTGTGAAATGTTTGTTTGGAGTTCTGTAAAAAATGCCAGTGGGAGGGAGGGGCAAGATGGCGGAAGAGTAAGACGCGGAGATCACCTTCCTCCCCACAGATACATGAGAAATACATCTACACGTGGAACTGCTCCTACAGAACACCCACTGATCGCTGGCAGAAGACGTCAGACCTCCCAAAAGGCAAGAAAATCCCCACGTACTTGGGTAGGGCAAAAGAAAAAAAGAAATAACAGAGACAAAAGAATAGGGACGGGACCTGCACCAGGGGGAGGGAGCTGTGAAGGAGGAAAGGTTTCCACACATTAGGAAGCCCCTTCGCGGGCAGAGACTGTGGGCAGCAGAGGGGGGAAGCTTCGGAGCCACGGAGGAGAGTGCAGCCACATTGGTGCGGAGGGCAAAGCGGAGATTCCCGCACAGAGGAACGGTGCCGACCAGCACTCACCAGCCCGAGAGGCTTGTCTGCTCAGCCGCCGGGGCGGGCGGGGCCTGGGAGCTGGGGCTCGGGCTTTGGTGCTAGCCGGGAGGGAGTCCGGGAAAAAGACTGCAGCTGCCAAAGAGGCAAGAGACTTTTTCTTGCCTCTTTGTTTCGCGGCGCGCAAGGAGAGGGGATTCAGAGCGCCGCCTAAACGAGCTCCAGAGACGGGCGCGAGCCGCGGCTATCAGCGCGGATCCCACAGCAACAGGGACGCAGAGGGAAAAACGGAGAGATTCCCGCACAGAGGCTCGGCGCCGAGCAGCACTCACCAGCCCGAGAGGCTTGTCTGCTCACCCGCCGGGGCGGGCGGGGGCTGGGAGCTGAGGCGCGGGCTTCGGTCGGATCTCAGGGAGAGGACTGGGGTTGGCTGCGTGAACAGAGCCTGAAGGGTCTAGCGCACCACAACTAGCCGGGAGGGTGCACGAGAAAAAGTCTGCAGCTGCCGAAGAGGCAGGAGACTTTTTCTTGCCTCTTTGTTTCGTGGCGTGCAAGGAGAGGGGATTCAGAGCTCCACTTAAACGAACTCCAGAGACGGGCGCGAGCCGTGGCGATCAGCACGGACCCCAGAGACGGGCATGAGACGCTAAGGCTGCTGCTGCCGCCACCAAACAGCCTGTGGGCGAGCACAGGTCATTCTCCACACCGCCCCTCCCGGGAGCCAGTGCAGCCCGCCACGGCCAGGCTCCCGTAATCCGGGGACAACTTCCCCGGGAGAGCGCACGGCGCACCTCAGGCTGCTGCAACGTCACGCCGGCTTCTGCCGCCGCAGGCTCGCCCCGCCTCCTCCGTACCGCTCCCTCCCCCCGGCCTGACTGAGCCGGAGCCCCCGAATCAGCTGCTCCTTTAACCCCGTTCTGTCTGGGCGGGGAACAGACGCCCTCAGGGGACCTACATGCAGAGGCGGGTCCAAATCCAAAGCTGAACCCCGGGAGCTGTATGAACAAAGAAGAGAAAGGGAAATCTCTCCCAGCAGCCTCAGAAGCAGCGGATTAAAGCTCCACAAACAACTTGATGTGCCTGCATCTGTTGAATACCTGAATAGACAACGAATCATCCCAAATTTAGGAGATGGACTTTGGGAGCAGGATATATTAACTTTTCCCCTTTTCCTTTTTTTTGTGAGTGTAGATGTGTATGCTTCTGGGTGAGATTTTGTCTGTATAGCTTTGCTCTCACCGTTAGTCCTAGGGTTAGGTCCGTCCGTTTTTTTTTTTTTTTTTTTTTTTTCCTAATAAATGTTTTCTTAATAATTTTTTCCTTATTTTCTATTTTTAAAAAAAATTTTTAATAAGTTTTTTCATATTTTTTATTTTAAAAAATTAAAAAAATTTTTTTCTTAATAAATTTTTTCTAAATAATTATTTTTCTTATTTTTAGTATAAAAAATTAATAAATCTATTTTTAAAAATTAAAAAAAATTTTTTTTAATAAATTTACTCTTAATAATTTTTTTTCTTATTTTTTATTATAATTGCTTTATTTTATTTTATTTTATCCTCTTTTTTTCTTTCTTTCCATTTTTTCTCCCTTTTATTCTGAGCCGTGTGGATGAAAGGCTCTTGGTGCTCCAGCCAGGCATCAGGGCTGTGCCTCTGAGGTGGGAGAGCCAACTTCAGGACACTGGTCCACAAGAGACCTCCCAGCTCCACGTAATACCAAACGGCGAAAATCTCTCACAGATCTCCATCTCAACATCAAGACCCAGCTTCTCTCAACGACCAGCAAGCTACAGTGCTGGACACCCTATGCCAAACAACTAGCAAGAGAGGAACACGGCCCCATCCATTAACAGAGAGGCTGCCTAAAATCATAATAAGGCCACAGACACCCCAAAACACACCACCAGACGTGGACGAACCCACCAGAAAGACAACATCCAGCCTCATCCACCAGAACACAGGCACTAGTTCCCTCCACCAGGAAACCTACACAACCCACTGAACCAACCTTAGCCACTGGGGACAGATACCAAAAACAACGGGAACTACGAACCTGCAGCCTGTGAAAAGGAGACCCCAAACACAGTAAGATAAGCAAAATGAGAAGACAGAAAAACACACAGCAGATGAAGGAGCAGGGTCAAAACACACTAGACCTAACAAATGAAGAGGAAATAGGTAGTCTACCTGAAAAAGAATTCAGAATAATGATAGTAAGGATGATCCAAAGTCTTGGAAATAGAATAGACAAAATGCAAGAAACATTTAACAAGGACGTAGAAGAACTAAAGAGGAACCAAGAAACGATGACAAGCACAATAAATGAAATTAAAAATACTCTAGATGGGATCAATAGCAGAATAACTGAGGCAGAAGAACGGATAAGTGACCTGGAAGATAAAATGGTGGAAATAACTACTGCAGACCAGAATAAAGAAAAAAGAATGAAAAGAACTGAGGACAGTCTCAGAGACCTCTGGGACAACATTAAACGCACCAACATTCGAATTATAGGGGTCCCAGAAGAAGAAGAGAAAAAGAAAGGGACTGAGAAAATATTTGAAGAGATTATAGTTGAAAACTTCCCTAATATGGGAAAGGAAATAGTTAATCAAGTCCTGGAAGCACAGAGAGTCCCATACAGGATAAATCCAAGGAGAAACACACCAAGACACATATTAATCAAACTATCAAAAATTAAATATAAAGAAAACATATTAAAAGCAGCAAGGGAAAAACAACAGATAACACACAAGGGCATCCCCATAAGGTTAACAGCTGATCTTTCAGCAGAAACGCTGCAAGCCAGAAGGGAGTGGCAGGATATACTTAAAGTGATGAAGGAGAAAAACCTACAACCAAGATTACTCTACCCAGCAAGGATCTCATTCAGATTTGATGGAGAAATTAAAACCTTTACAGACAAGCAAAAGCTGAGAGAGTTCAGCACCACCAAACCAGCCTTACAACAAATGCTAAAGGAACTTCTCTAGGCAAGAAACACAAGAGAAGGAAAACACCTACAATAACAAACCCAAAACATTTAAGAAAATGGGAATAGGAACATACATATTGATAATTACCTTAAATGTAAATGGATTAAATGCTCCCACCAAAAGACACAGACTGGCTGAATGGATACAAAAACAAGACCCATATATATGCTGTCAACAAGAGACCCACTTCAGACCTAGAGACACATACAGACTGAAAGTGAGGGGATGGAAAAAGATATTCCATGCAAATGGAAATCAAAAGAAAGCTGGAGTAGCAATTCTCATATCAGACAAAATAGACTTTAAAATAAAGACAATTACAAGAGACAAAGACGGACACTATATAATGATCAAGGGATCGATCCAAGAGGAAGGTATAACAATTGTAAATATTTATGCACCCAACATAGGAGCACCTCAATACATAAGGCAAATACTAACAGCCATAAAAGGGGAAATCGACAGTAACACAATCATAGTAGGGGACTTTAACACCCCACTTTCACCAATGGACAGATCATCCAAAATGAAAATAAATAAGGAAACACAAGCTTTAAATGATACATTAAACAAGATGGACTTAATTGATATTTATAGGACATTCCACCCAAAAACAACAGAATACACATTTTTCTCAAGTGCTCATGGAACATTCTCCAGGATAGATCATATCTTGGGTCACAAATCAAGCCTTGGTAAATTTAAAAAAATTGAAATCGTATCAAGTATCTTTTCCGACCACAACGCTATGAGACTAGATATCAATTACAGGAAAAGATCTGTAAAAAATACAAACACATGGAGGCTACACAATACACTACTTAATAACGAAGTGATCACTGAAGAAATCAAAGGGGAAATCAAAAAATACCTAGAAACAAATGACAATGGAGACACGACGATCCAAAACCTATGGGATGCAGCAAAAGCAGTTCTAAGAGGGAAGTTTATAGCAATACAAGCCTACATCAAGAAACAGGAAACATCTCGAATAAACAACCTAACCTTGCACCTAAAGCAATTAGAGAAAGAAGAACAAAAAAACCCCAAAGCTAGCAGAAGGAAAGAAATCATAAAGATCAGATCAGAAATAAATGAAAAAGAAATGAAGGAAACAATAGCAAAAATCAATGAAACTAAAAGCTGGTTCTTTGAGAAGATAAACAAAATTGATAAACCATTAGCCAGACTCATCAAGAGAAAAAAGGAGAAGACTCAAATTAATAGAATTAGAAATGAAAAAGGAGAAGTAACCACTGACACTGCAGAAATACAAACGATCATAAGAGATTACTACAAGCAACTCTATGCTAATAAAATGGACAACCTGGAAGAAATGGACAGATTCTTAGAAATGCACAACCTGCCGAGACTGAACCAGGAAGAAATAGAAAATATGAACAGACCAATCACAAGCACTGAAATTGAAACTGTGATTAAAAATCTTCCAACACACAAAAGCCCAGGACCAGATGGCTTCACAGGCGAATTCTATCAAACATTTAGAGAAGAGCTAACACCTATCCTTCTCAAACTCTTCCAGAATATTGCAGAGGGAGGAACACTCCCCAACTCATTCTACGAGGCCACCATCAGCCTGATACCAAAACCAGGCAAAGATGTCACAAAGAAAGAAAACTACAGGCCAATATCACTGATGAACATAGATGCAAAAATCCTCAACAAAATACTAGCAAACAGAATCCAACAGCACATTAAAAGGATCATACACCATGATCAAGTGGGGTTTATTCCAGGAATGCAAGGATTCTTCAATATACGCAAATCAATCAACGTGATACATCATATTAACAAATTGAAGGAGAAAAACCATATGATCATCTCAATAGATGCAGAGAAAGCTTTCGACAAAATTCAACACCCATTTATGATAAAAGTCCTGCAGAAAGTAGGCATAGAGGGAACTTTCCTCAACATAATAAAGGCCGTATATGACAAACCCACAGCCAACATTGTCCTCAATGGTGAAAAACTGAAACCATTTCCACTAAGATCAGGAACAAGACAAGGTTGCCCACTCTCACCACTATTATTCAACATAGTTTTGGAAGTGTTAGCCACAGCAATCAGAAACGAAAAAGAAATAAAAGGAATCCAAATCGGAAAAGAAGAAGTAAAGCTGTCACTGTTTGCAGATGACATGATACTATACATAGAGAATCCAAAAGATGCTACCAGAAAACTACTAGAGCTAATCAATGAATTTGGTAAAGTAGCAGGATACAAAATTAATGCACAGAAATCTCTTGCATTCCTGTATACTAATGATGAAAAATCTGAAAGTGAAATTAAGAAAACACTCCCGTTTACCATTGCAACAAAAAGAATAAAATACCTAGGAATAAACCTACCTAAGGAGACAAAAGACCTGTATGCAGAAAATTATAGGACACTGATGAAAGAAATTAAAGATGATACAAATAGATGGAGAGATATACCATGTTCTTGGATTGGAAGAATCAACATTGTGAAAATGACTCTGCTACCCAAAGCAATCTACAGATTCAATGCAATCCCTATCAAACTACCACTGGCATTTTTCACAGAACTAGAACAAAAAATTTCACAATTTGTATGGAAACACAAAAGACCCCGAATAGCCAAAGCAATCTTGAGAACGAAAAATGGAGCTGGAGGAATCAGGCTCCCTGACTTCAGACTATATTACAAAGCTACAGTAATCAAGACAGTTTGGTACTGGCACAAAAACAGAAATATAGATCAATGGAATAGGATAGAAAGCCCAGAGATAAGCCCACGCACATATGGTCACCTTATCTTTGATAAAGGAGGCAAGCATATACAGTGGAGAAAAGACAGCCTCTTCAATAAGTGGTGCTGGGAAAATTGGACAGGTACATGTAAAAGTATGAAATTAGAACACTCCCTAACACCATACACAAAAATAAACTCAAAATGGATTAAAGACCTAAGTGTAAGGCCAGACACTATCAAACTCTTAGAGGAAAACATAGGCAGAACACTGTATGACATAAGTCACAGCAAGATCCTTTTTGACCCAGGTCCTAGAGAAATGGAAATAAAAACACAAATAAACAAATGGGACCTAATGAAACTTAAAAGCTTTTGCACAGCAAAGGAAACCATAAACAAGACCAAAAGACAACCCTCAGAATGGGAGAAAATATTTGCAAATGAAGCAACGGACAAAGGATTAATCTCCAAGATTTACAAGCAGCTCATGCAGCTCAATAACAAAAACACAAACAACCCAATCCAAAAATGGGCAGAAGACCTAAATAGACATTTCTCCAAAGAAGAGATACAGATTGCCAACAGACACATGAAAGAATGCTCAACATCATTAATCATTAGAGAAACGCAAATCAAAACTACAATGAGGTATCATCTCACACCGGTCAGAATGGCCATCATCAAAAAATCTAGAAACAATAAATGCTGGAGAGGGTGTGGAGAAAAGGGAACACTCTTGCACTGTTGGTGGGAATGTAAATTGATACAGCCACTATGGAGAACAGTATGGAGGTTCCTTAAAAAACTAAAAATAGAACTACCATATGACCCAGCAATCCCACTACTGGGCATATACCCTGAGAAAACCATAATTCAGAAAGAGTCATGTACCAAAATATTCATTGCAGCTCTGTTTACAATAGCCAGGACATGGAAGCAACCTAGGTGTCCATCATCGGATGAATGGATAAAGAAGATGTGGCACATATATACAATGGAATATTACTCAGCCATAAAAAGAAATGAAATGGAGGTGTTTGTAATGAGGTGGATGGAGTTAGAGTCTGTCATACAGAGTGAAGTAAGTCAGAAAGAGAAAAACAAATACAGTATGCTAACACATATATATGGAATCTAAGGGAAAAAAAAAAAAAGAGGTCATGAAGAACCTAGTGGCAAGATGGGAATAAAGACACAGACCTACTAGAGAATGGACTTGAGGATATGGGGAGGGGGAGGGGTGAGATGTGACAGGGTGAGAGAGTGTCATGGACATATATACACTACCAAATGTAAAATAGATAACTAGTGGGAAGTAGCCGCATAGCACAGGGAGATCAGCTCGGTGCTTTGTGACCACCTAGAGGGGTGGGATAGGGAGGGTGGGAGGGAGGGAGATGCAAGAGGGAAGAGATATGGCAACATATGTATATGTGTAACTGATTCACTTTGTTGTAAAGCAGAAGCTAGCACACCATTGTAAAGCAATTATACTTCAATAAAGATGTTAAAAAAAAAAAAATGCCAGTGGTAGTTTGATGGGGATCGCAGTAAATCTCTAGGTGGCTTTGGCGAGTAGAGTCATTTTCACAGTAGTGATTCTTCCGATCGAAGAACATGATCTACCTCTCCATCTGTGTGTATCATTTTTAATGTAGTTCATCAGTGTCTTATAATGTGCTGCATACAGGTCTTTTGTCGCCTTAGGTATTTTTAGTCCTAGACATTTAATTCGTTGTGTTGCAATGGTAACTAGGAGTGTTTCCTTAATTTCACTTTCAGATTTTTCACCATTAGCGTATAGGAATGCCAGCGATTTCTGTGCATTATTTTTGTATCCTGCTACTTTACCAAATTCACTGCTTAGCTCTAGTAGTTTTCTGGTAGCCTCTTTCGGATTCTCTACGTATAGCATCGTGCCGCCTGAAAACAGTGACAGCTGTACTTCTTCTTTCCACCGTTGTAGTTTGAAAGCAGCCAAGTTGTCTGGCTTCAGAGTTTAACCGTTTCAGAAGCTATTTCAATCAAAGTGGGGACTTAACAGTGGCCGCTAGAATGAGGTTTACGAAGGGATTGCATGAAGTGAATGCATTTTTCGTGCAAAAACGAGGATGAATTTTGGGCGGTTACAGGAGTGAGTAGTTTGGACTGAATTTTGTTCCTTCAATACAAACAAGTTGCAAATATACTCCACAGTCTTTGGAGATAGGGTCTTTAGGACAGGAATCAAGTGAAAATGAGGCCATCAGGTCTTGCCCTAATTCAGTACGATTGGTGTCCTGGGATTGAAGATGGCTATGTTTGTCGTGTTACTCTCTCTGTATATATCAATGTCCTAGTTCCTGTTAAGACATGTAACCCTTGGTACTTTCTCCTGGCAGCCCTAGCCAATACATGCACCCTGCATAATGTGGGATGAGGCTTTATCTTTTGATCAGTCCACAAGTCCTTAAGAGAAAAGACTGCTCTTTCAAGGAAAAACGCGATTCTGCCTGAACAGCTGTTTCCTCGGTCTCCAGTCTGTCAGACTGCCCTGAATATTTTGACTTCCCAGTCCTCACCATACGTTAAGCCAATTCAAGAAAATCTCTCAATCTCAATCTCTCTCTCTCTCTCTCTCTCTCTCTCTCTCTCTTGCTCCCTTGCCTCCCCTGCCACCCCCAGGCAGCTAGTGGGTTCTGTTTCTCTGTGGAACCCAGACTAAAACACTTGTGTTATACCCACTAGTGGAATTATGGGGTCGTGAGGTAACTACCTCTGTAAATGTTGAAGGAAAGATAAGATGTTTTGCAAACGCTTTGCCATATTCTACATTCCCTCCAGCAAAGTGTAACATATCCATTTCTTCCATATTGTTTTCATTTCTCTATATTTTTAACTTTCATTTTATTTTTAGTTTTAATTTCTTAAAAGCAGTCATCAGTTTTAGACACATCAGTGTATAACTATCAAACCCATTGCCCAATTCAGCACACCACCATCCCCACCCCACTGTGGTTCTCCCCCCTTGGTGTCCATCCGTTGGTCCTCTACATCTCTGTCTCAACTTCTGCCCTGCAAACCCGTTCGTCTGTACCATTTCTCTAGGTGCCACAGACATGCGTTAATGTAGGACATTTGTTTTTCTCTTTCTCGCTAAGTTCACTCTGTGTGACCGTCTCTAGATCCACCCACGTCTCAACAAATGACTCCATTTCGTTCCTTTTAATGGCTGAGTAACATTCCATTGTATATATGTACCACAACTTCTTTATCCATTCGTCTGTCGATGGGCACGTGGCTTGCTTCCAGGACCTGGCTATTGTAAATAGTGCTGAAATGAATATTGGGGTGCATGTGTCTTTTGGAATTACGGTGTTCTCTGGGTATATTCCCAGTAGTGGGATGCCTGCGTCGTATGGTAGTTCTAGTCTTAGGTTTTGAAGGACCCTCCGTACAGTTCTCCACAGTGGCTGTATCAATTTACCTTCCCACCAACAGTGCAAGAGTGTTCCCTTTTCTCCACCCCCCCCCCTCCAGCATTGATTGTTTCTAGACTTCTTTGATGAGGGCCACTCTGACCGGTGTGAGATGATATGTCATTGTACTTTTGATTTGCATTTCTCTAATGGTTAATGAGGTTGAGCATTCTTTCGTGTGTTTGTGGGCAGTCTGGATGTCTTCTTTGGAGAACTGTCTCTTGAGGTCTTCTGCCCAGTTTTGGGTTGGGTTGTTTGTCTTTTCGATATTGAGCTGCATGAGCTGCTTGTACATTTTGGAGATGATTCCTTTGTCAGGTGCTTCCTCTGTAAATATTTTCTCCCATGCTAAGGGTTGTCTTTTCGTCTTGTTTATGGTTCCCTTTGCCGTGCAAAAGCTTTTAAATTCCCTTCAGTCCCGTTTGTTTATTTCTGTTTTTATTTCCATTTTTCTAGCATGTGGGTCCAAAAGGATCTTGCTGTGATTTCTGTCATAGAGTGTTCTGCTTATGCTTTCCTCTAAGCGTTTGGGAGTGCCTGGCCTTACATTTGGGTCTTTAACCCATTTGGAGTTTATTTTTGTGGATGGTGTTAGGGAGTCTCCTCCTTTCATCCTTGTACATGTACCTGTCCAGTTTTCCCAAGACCACTTACTGAAGAGGCTGACTTTTCTCCACTCTATATTCTTGCCTCCTTTATCAAAGATAAGGGGACCATAAGTGCGTGTGTTTATCTCTGGGCTTTCTAGCCTGTTCCCTGGATCGATATGTCTGTTTTGGTGCCACTACCATATTCTCTTGATTACTGTAGCTTTGCAGTATCGTCTGAAGTCAGGGAGCCTGATTCCTCCAGCTCCATTTTTCGCTTTCAAGATTGCTTTGGCTATTCGGGGTCTTCTGTGTTTGCATACAAATTGTGAAATGTTTGGTTGGAGTTCTGTAAAAAATGCCAGTGGTAGTTTGATGGGGATCGCAGTAAATCTCTAGGTGGCTTTGGCGAGTAGAGTCATTTTCACAGTAGTGATTCTTCCGATCGAAGAACATGATCTACCTCTCCATCTGTGTGTATCATTTTTAATGTAGTTCATCAGTGTCTTATAATGTGCTGCATACAGGTCTTTTGTCACCTTAGGTATTTTTAGTCCTAGACATTTAATTCGTTGTGTTGCAATGGTAACTAGGAGTGTTTCCTTAATTTCACTTTCAGATTTTTCACCATTAGCGTATAGGAATGCCAGCGATTTCTGTGCATTATTTTTGTATCCTGCTACTTTACCAAATTCACTGCTTAGCTCTAGTAGTTTTCTGGTAGCCTCTTTCGGATTCTCTACGTATAGCATCGTGGCGCCTTAAAACAGTGACAGCTGTACTTCTTCTTTCCACCGTTGTAGTTTGAAAGCAGCCAAGTTGTCTGGCTTCAGAGTTTAACCGTTTCAGAAGCTATTTCAATAAAAGTGGGGACTTAACAGTGGCCGCTAGAATGAGGTTTACGAAGGGATTGCATGAAGTGAATGCATTTTTCGTGCAAAAACGAGGATGAATTTTGGGCGGTTACAGGAGTGAGTAGTTTGGACTGAATTTTGTTCCTTCAATACAAACAAGTTGCAAATATACTCCACAGTCTTTGGAGATAGGGTCTTTAGGACAGGAATCAAGTGAAAATGAGGCCATCAGGTCTTGCCCTAATTCAGTACGATTGGTGTCCTGGGATTGAAGATGGCTATGTTTGTCGTGTTACTCTCTCTGTATATATCAATGTCCTAGTTCCTGTTAAGACATGTAACCCTTGGTACTTTCTCCTGGCAGCCCTAGCCAATACATGCACCCTGCATAATGTGGGATGAGGCTTTATCTTTTGATCAGTCCACAAGTCCTTAAGAGAAAAGACTGCTCTTTCAAGAAAAAACGCGATTCTGCCTGAACAGCTGTTTCCTCGGTCTCCAGTCTGTCAGACTGCCCTGAATATTTTGACTTCCCAGTCCTCACCATACGTTAAGCCAATTCAAGAAAATCTCTCAATCTCAATCTCTCTCTCTCTCTCTCTCTCTCTCTCTCTCTCTCTCTCTCTTGCTCCCTTGCCTCCCCTGCCACCCCCAGGCAGCTAGTGGGTTCTGTTTCTCTGTGGAACCCAGACTAAAACACTTGTGTTATACCCACTAGTGGAATTATGGGGTCGTGAGGTAACTACCTCTGTAAATGTTGAAGGAAAGATAAGATGTTTTGCAAACGCTTTGCCATATTCTACATTCCCTCCAGCAAAGTGTAACATATCCATTTCTTCCATATTGTTTTCATTTCTCTATATTTTTAACTTTCATTTTAGTTTTAGTTTTAATTTCTTAAAAGCAGTCATCAGTTTTAGACACATCAGTGTATAACTATCAAACCCATTGCCCAATTCAGCACACCACCATCCCCACCCCACTGTGGTTCTCCCCCCTTGGTGTCCATCCGTTGGTCCTCTACATCTCTGTCTCAACTTCTGCCCTGCAAACCCGTTCGTCTGTACCATTTCTCTAGGTGCCACAGACATGCGTTAATGTAGGACATTTGTTTTTCTCTTTCTCGCTAAGTTCACTCTGTGTGACCGTCTCTAGATCCACCCACGTCTCAACAAATGACTCCATTTCGTTCCTTTTAATGGCTGAGTAACATTCCATTGTATATATGTACCACAACTTCTTTATCCATTCGTCTGTCGATGGGCACGTGGCTTGCTTCCAGGACCTGGCTATTGTAAATAGTGCTGAAATGAATATTGGGGTGCATGTGTCTTTTGGAATTACGGTGTTCTCTGGGTATATTCCCAGTAGTGGGATGCCTGCGTCGTATGGTAGTTCTAGTCTTAGGTTTTGAAGGACCCTCCGTACAGTTCTCCACAGTGGCTGTATCAATTTACCTTCCCACCAACAGTGCAAGAGTGTTCCCTTTTCTCCACCCCCCCCCCCTCCAGCATTGATTGTTTCTAGACTTCTTTGATGAGGGCCACTCTGACCGGTGTGAGATGATATGTCATTGTACTTTTGATTTGCATTTCTCTAATGGTTAATGAGGTTGAGCATTCTTTCGTGTGTTTGTGGGCAGTCTGGATGTCTTCTTTGGAGAACTGTCTCTTTAGGTCTTCTGCCCAGTTTTGGGTTGGGTTGTTTGTCTTTTTGATATTGAGCTGCATGAGCTGCTTGTAAGTTTTGGAGATGATTCCTTTGTCAGGTGCTTCCTCTGTAAATATTTTCTCCCATTCTAAGGGTTGTCTTTTCGTCTTGTTTATGGTTCCCTTTGCCGTGCAAAAGCTTTTAAATTCCCTTCAGTCCCGTTTGTTTATTTCTGTTTTTATTTCCATTTTTCTAGCATGTGGGTCCAAAAGGATCTTGCTGTGATTTCTGTCATAGAGTGTTCTGCTTATGCTTTCCTCTAAGCGTTTGGGAGTGCCTGGCCTTACATTTGGGTCTTTAACCCATTTGGAGTTTATTTTTGTGGATGGTGTTAGGGAGTCTCCTCCTTTCATCCTTGTACATGTACCTGTCCAGTTTTCCCAAGACCACTTACTGAAGAGGCTGACTTTTCTCCACTCTATATTCTTGCCTCCTTTATCAAAGATAAGGGGACCATATGTGCGTGTGTTTATCTCTGGGCTTTCTAGCCTGTTCCCTGGATCGATATGTCTGTTTTGGTGCCACTACCATATTCTCTTGATTACTGTAGCTTTGCAGGATCGTCTGAAGTCAGGGAGCCTGATTCCTCCAGCTCCATTTTTCGCTTTCAAGATTGCTTTGGCTATTCGGGGTCTTCTGTGTTTGCATACAAATTGTGAAATGTTTGGTTGGAGTTCTGTAAAAAATGCCAGTGGTAGTTTGATGGGGATCGCAGTAAATCTCTAGGTGGCTTTGGCGAGTAGAGTCATTTTCACAGTAGTGATTCTTCCGATCGAAGAACATGATCTATCTCTCCATCTGTGTGTATCATTTTTAATGTAGTTCATCAGTGTCTTATAATGTGCTGCATACAGGTCTTTTGTCGCCTTAGGTATTTTTAGTCCTAGACATTTAATTCGTTGTGTTGCAATGGTAACTAGGAGTGTTTCCTTAATTTCACTTTCAGATTTTTCACCATTAGCGTATAGGAATGCCAGCGATTTCTGTGCATTATTTTTGTATCCTGCTACTTTACCAAATTCACTGCTTAGCTCTAGTAGTTTTCTGGTAGCCTCTTTCGGATTCTCTACGTATAGCATCGTGGCGCCTGAAAACAGTGACAGCTGTCCTTCTTCTTTCCACCGTTGTAGTTTGAAAGCAGCCAAGTTGTCTGGCTTCAGAGTTTAACCGTTTCAGAAGCTATTTCAATCAAAGTGGGGACTTAACAGTGGCCGCTAGAATGAGGTTTACGAAGGGATTGCATGAAGTGAATGCATTTTTCGTGCAAAAACGAGGATGAATTTTGGGCGGTTACAGGAGTGAGTAGTTTGGACTGAATTTTGTTCCTTCAATACAAACAAGTTGCAAATATACTCCACAGTCTTTGGAGATAGGGTCTTTAGGACAGGAATCAAGTGAAAATGAGGCCATCAGGTCTTGCCCTAATTCAGTACGATTGGTGTCCTGGGATTGAAGATGGCTATGTTTGTCGTGTTACTCTCTCTGTATATATCAATGTCCTAGTTCCTGTTAAGACATGTAACCCTTGGTACTTTCTCCTGGCAGCCCTAGCCAATACATGCACCCTGCATAATGTGGGATGAGGCTTTATCTTTTGATCAGTCCACAAGTCCTTAAGAGAAAAGACTGCTCTTTCAAGGAAAAACGCGATTCTGCCTGAACAGCTGTTTCCTCGGTCTCCAGTCTGTCAGACTGCCCTGAATATTTTGACTTCCCAGTCCTCACCATATGTTAAGCCAATTCAAGAAAATCTCTCAATCTCAATCTCTCTCTCTCTCTCTCTCTCTCTCTCTCTCTCTCTCTCTTGCTCCCTTGCCTCCCCTGCCACCCCCAGGCAGCTAGTGGGTTCTGTTTCTCTGTGGAACCCAGACTAAAACACTTGTGTTATACCCACTAGTGGAATTATGGGGTCGTGAGGTAACTACCTCTGTAAATGTTGAAGGAAAGATAAGATGTTTTGCAAACGCTTTGCCATATTCTACATTCCCTCCAGCAAAGTGTAACATATCCATTTCTTCCATATTGTTTTCATTTCTCTATATTTTTAACTTTCATTTTAGTTTTAGTTTTAATTTCTTAAAAGCAGTCATCAGTTTTAGACACATCAGTGTATAACTATCAAACCCATTGCCCAATTCAGCACACCACCATCCCCACCCCACTGTGGTTCTCCCCCCTTGGTGTCCATCCGTTGGTCCTCTACATCTCTGTCTCAACTTCTGCCCTGCAAACCCGTTCGTCTGTACCATTTCTCTAGGTGCCACAGACATGCGTTAATGTAGGACATTTGTTTTTCTCTTTCTCGCTAAGTTCACTCTGTGTGACCGTCTCTAGATCCACCCACGTCTCAACAAATGACTCCATTTCGTTCCTTTTAATGGCTGAGTAACATTCCATTGTATATATGTACCACAACTTCTTTATCCATTCGTCTGTCGATGGGCACGTGGCTTGCTTCCAGGACCTGGCTATTGTAAATAGTGCTGAAATGAATATTGGGGTGCATGTGTCTTTTGGAATTACGGTGTTCTCTGGGTATATTCCCAGTAGTGGGATGCCTGCGTCGTATGGTAGTTCTAGTCTTAGGTTTTGAAGGACCCTCCTCCGTACAGTTCTCCACAGTGGCTGTATCAATTTACCTTCCCACCAACAGTGCAAGAGTGTTCCCTTTTCTCCACCCCCCCCTCTCCAGCATTGATTGTTTCTAGACTTCTTTGATGAGGGCCACTCTGACCGGTGTGAGATGATATGTCATTGTACTTTTGATTTGCATTTCTCTAATGGTTAATGAGGTTGAGCATTCTTTCGTGTGTTTGTGGGCAGTCTGGATGTCTTCTTTGGAGAACTGTCTCTTGAGGTCTTCTGCCCAGTTTTGGGTTGGGTTCTTTGTCTTTTTGATATTGAGCTGCATGAGCTGCTTGTAAGTTTTGGAGATGATTCCTTTGTCAGGTGCTTCCTCTGTAAATATTTTCTCCCATTCTAAGGGTTGTCTTTTCGTCTTGTTTATGGTTCCCTTTGCCGTGCAAAAGCTTTTAAATTCCCTTCAGTCCCGTTTGTTTATTTCTGTTTTTATTTCCATTTTTCTAGCATGTGGGTCCAAAAGGATCTTGCTGTGATTTCTGTCATAGAGTGTTCTGCTTATGCTTTCCTCTAAGCGTTTGGGAGTGCCTGGCCTTACATTTGGGTTTTTAACCCATTTGGAGTTTATTTTTGTGGATGGTGTTAGGGAGTCTCCTCCTTTCATCCTTGTACATGTACCTGTCCAGTTTTCCCAAGACCACTTACTGAAGAGGCTGACTTTTCTCCACTCTATATTCTTGCCTCCTTTATCAAAGATAAGGGGACCATATGTGCGTGTGTTTATCTCTGGGCTTTCTAGCCTGTTCCCTGGATCGATATGTCTGTTTTGGTGCCACTACCATATTCTCTTGATTACTGTAGCTTTGCAGGATCGTCTGAAGTCAGGGAGCCTGATTCCTCCAGCTCCATTTTTCGCTTTCAAGATTGCTTTGGCTATTCGGGGTCTTCTGTGTTTGCATACAAATTGTGAAATGTTTGGTTGGAGTTCTGTAAAAAATGCCAGTGGTAGTTTGATGGGGATCGCAGTAAATCTCTAGGTGGCTTTGGCGAGTAGAGTCATTTTCACAGTAGTGATTCTTCCGATCGAAGAACATGATCTATCTCTCCATCTGTGTGTATCATTTTTAATGTAGTTCATCAGTGTCTTATAATGTGCTGCATACAGGTCTTTTGTCGCCTTAGGTATTTTTAGTCCTAGACATTTAATTCGTTGTGTTGCAATGGTAACTAGGAGTGTTTCCTTAATTTCACTTTCAGATTTTTCACCATTAGCGTATAGGAATGCCAGCGATTTCTGTGCATTATTTTTGTATCCTGCTACTTTACCAAATTCACTGCTTAGCTCTAGTAGTTTTCTGGTAGCCTCTTTCGGATTCTCTACGTATAGCATCGTGCCGCCTGAAAACAGTGACAGCTGTCCTTCTTCTTTCCACCGTTGTAGTTTGAAAGCAGCCAAGTTGTCTGGCTTCAGAGTTTAACCGTTTCAGAAGCTATTTCAATAAAAGTGGGGACTTAACAGTGGCCGCTAGAATGAGGTTTACGAAGGGATTGCATGAAGTGAATGCATTTTTCGTGCAAAAACGAGGATGAATTTTGGGCGGTTACAGGAGTGAGTAGTTTGGACTGAATTTTGTTCCTTCAATACAAACAAGTTGCAAATATACTCCACAGTCTTTGGAGATAGGGTCTTTAGGACAGGAATCAAGTGAAAATGAGGCCATCAGGTCTTGCCCTAATTCAGTACGATTGGTGTCCTGGGATTGAAGATGGCTATGTTTGTCGTGTTACTCTCTCTGTATATATCAATGTCCTAGTTCCTGTTAAGACATGTAACCCTTGGTACTTTCTCCTGGCAGCCCTAGCCAATACATGCACCCTGCATAATGTGGGATGAGGCTTTATCTTTTGATCAGTCCACAAGTCCTTAAGAGAAAAGACTGCTCTTTCAAGGAAAAACGCGATTCTGCCTGAACAGCTGTTTCCTCGGTCTCCAGTCTGTCAGACTGCCCTGAATATTTTGACTTCCCAGTCCTCACCATATGTTAAGCCAATTCAAGAAAATCTCTCAATCTCAATCTCTCTCTCTCTCTCTCTCTCTCTCTCTCTCTCTCTCTCTTGCTCCCTTGCCTCCCCTGCCACCCCCAGGCAGCTAGTGGGTTCTGTTTCTCTGTGGAACCCAGACTAAAACACTTGTGTTATACCCACTAGTGGAATTATGGGGTCGTGAGGTAACTACCTCTGTAAATGTTGAAGGAAAGATAAGATGTTTTGCAAACGCTTTGCCATATTCTACATTCCCTCCAGCAAAGTGTAACATATCCATTTCTTCCATATTGTTTTCATTTCTCTATATTTTTAACTTTCATTTTAGTTTTAGTTTTAATTTCTTAAAAGCAGTCATCAGTTTTAGACACATCAGTGTATAACTATCAAACCCATTGCCCAATTCAGCACACCACCATCCCCACCCCACTGTGGTTCTCCCCCCTTGGTGTCCATCCGTTGGTCCTCTACATCTCTGTCTCAACTTCTGCCCTGCAAACCCGTTCGTCTGTACCATTTCTCTAGGTGCCACAGACATGCGTTAATGTAGGACATTTGTTTTTCTCTTTCTCGCTAAGTTCACTCTGTGTGACCGTCTCTAGATCCACCCACGTCTCAACAAATGACTCCATTTCGTTCCTTTTAATGGCTGAGTAACATTCCATTGTATATATGTACCACAACTTCTTTATCCATTCGTCTGTCGATGGGCACGTGGCTTGCTTCCAGGACCTGGCTATTGTAAATAGTGCTGAAATGAATATTGGGGTGCATGTGTCTTTTGGAATTACGGTGTTCTCTGGGTATATTCCCAGTAGTGGGATGCCTGCGTCGTATGGTAGTTCTAGTCTTAGGTTTTGAAGGACCCTCCTCCGTACAGTTCTCCAAAGTGGCTGTATCAATTTACCTTCCCACCAACAGTGCAAGAGTGTTCCCTTTTCTCCACCCCCCCCTCTCCAGCATTGATTGTTTCTAGACTTCTTTGATGAGGGCCACTCTGACCGGTGTGAGATGATATGTCATTGTACTTTTGATTTGCATTTCTCTAATGGTTAATGAGGTTGAGCATTCTTTCGTGTGTTTGTGGGCAGTCTGGATGTCTTCTTTGGAGAACTGTCTCTTGAGGTCTTCTGCCCAGTTTTGGGTTGGGTTGTTTGTCTTTTTGATATTGAGCTGCATGAGCTGCTTGTAAGTTTTGGAGATGATTCCTTTGTCAGGTGCTTCCTCTGTAAATATTTTCTCCCATTCTAAGGGTTGTCTTTTCGTCTTGTTTATGGTTCCCTTTGCCGTGCAAAAGCTTTTAAATTCCCTTCAGTCCCGTTTGTTTATTTCTGTTTTTATTTCCATTTTTCTAGCATGTGGGTCCAAAAGGATCTTGCTGTGATTTCTGTCATAGAGTGTTCTGCTTATGCTTTCCTCTAAGCGTTTGGGAGTGCCTGGCCTTACATTTGGGTTTTTAACCCATTTGGAGTTTATTTTTGTGGATGGTGTTAGGGAGTCTCCTCCTTTCATCCTTGTACATGTACCTGTCCAGTTTTCCCAAGACCACTTACTGAAGAGGCTGACTTTTCTCCACTCTATATTCTTGCCTCCTTTATCAAAGATAAGGGGACCATATGTGCGTGTGTTTATCTCTGGGCTTTCTAGCCTGTTCCCTGGATCGATATGTCTGTTTTGGTGCCACTACCATATTCTCTTGATTACTGTAGCTTTGCAGGATCGTCTGAAGTCAGGGAGCCTGATTCCTCCAGCTCCATTTTTCGCTTTCAAGATTGCTTTGGCTATTCGGGGTCTTCTGTGTTTGCATACAAATTGTGAAATGTTTGGTTGGAGTTCTGTAAAAAATGCCAGTGGTAGTTTGATGGGGATCGCAGTAAATCTCTAGGTGGCTTTGGCGAGTAGAGTCATTTTCACAGTAGTGATTCTTCCGATCGAAGAACATGATCTATCTCTCCATCTGTGTGTATCATTTTTAATGTAGTTCATCAGTGTCTTATAATGTGCTGCATACAGGTCTTTTGTCGCCTTAGGTATTTTTAGTCCTAGACATTTAATTCGTTGTGTTGCAATGGTAACTAGGAGTGTTTCCTTAATTTCACTTTCAGATTTTTCACCATTAGCGTATAGGAATGCCAGCGATTTCTGTGCATTATTTTTGTATCCTGCTACTTTACCAAATTCACTGCTTAGCTCTAGTAGTTTTCTGGTAGCCTCTTTCGGATTCTCTACGTATAGCATCGTGCCGCCTGAAAACAGTGACAGCTGTACTTCTTCTTTCCACCGTTGTAGTTTGAAAGCAGCCAAGTTGTCTGGCTTCAGAGTTTAACCGTTTCAGAAGCTATTTCAATAAAAGTGGGGACTTAACAGTGGCCGCTAGAATGAGGTTTACGAAGGGATTGCATGAAGTGAATGCATTTTTCGTGCAAAAACGAGGATGAATTTTGGGCGGTTACAGGAGTGAGTAGTTTGGACTGAATTTTGTTCCTTCAATACAAACAAGTTGCAAATATACTCCACAGTCTTTGGAGATAGGGTCTTTAGGACAGGAATCAAGTGAAAATGAGGCCATCAGGTCTTGCCCTAATTCAGTACGATTGGTGTCCTGGGATTGAAGATGGCTATGTTTGTCGTGTTACTCTCTCTGTATATATCAATGTCCTAGTTCCTGTTAAGACATGTAACCCTTGGTACTTTCTCCTGGCAGCCCTAGCCAATACATGCACCCTGCATAATGTGGGATGAGGCTTTATCTTTTGATCAGTCCACAAGTCCTTAAGAGAAAAGACTGCTCTTTCAAGGAAAAACGCGATTCTGCCTGAACAGCTGTTTCCTCGGTCTCCAGTCTGTCAGACTGCCCTGAATATTTTGACTTCCCAGTCCTCACCATACGTTAAGCCAATTCAAGAAAATCTCTCAATCTCAATCTCTCTCTCTCTCTCTCTCTCTCTCTCTCTCTTGCTCCCTTGCCTCCCCTGCCACCCCCAGGCAGCTAGTGGGTTCTGTTTCTCTGTGGAACCCAGACTAAAACACTTGTGTTATACCCACTAGTGGAATTATGGGGTCGTGAGGTAACTACCTCTGTAAATGTTGAAGGAAAGATAAGATGTTTTGCAAACGCTTTGCCATATTCTACATTCCCTCCAGCAAAGTGTAACATATCCATTTCTTCCATATTGTTTTCATTTCTCTATATTTTTAACTTTCATTTTATTTTTAGTTTTAATTTCTTAAAAGCAGTCATCAGTTTTAGACACATCAGTGTATAACTATCAAACCCATTGCCCAATTCAGCACACCACCATCCCCACCCCACTGTGGTTCTCCCCCCTTGGTGTCCATCCGTTGGTCCTCTACATCTCTGTCTCAACTTCTGCCCTGCAAACCCGTTCGTCTGTACCATTTCTCTAGGTGCCACAGACATGCGTTAATGTAGGACATTTGTTTTTCTCTTTCTCGCTAAGTTCACTCTGTGTGACCGTCTCTAGATCCACCCACGTCTCAACAAATGACTCCATTTCGTTCCTTTTAATGGCTGAGTAACATTCCATTGTATATATGTACCACAACTTCTTTATCCATTCGTCTGTCGATGGGCACGTGGCTTGCTTCCAGGACCTGGCTATTGTAAATAGTGCTGAAATGAATATTGGGGTGCATGTGTCTTTTGGAATTACGGTGTTCTCTGGGTATATTCCCAGTAGTGGGATGCCTGCGTCGTATGGTAGTTCTAGTCTTAGGTTTTGAAGGACCCTCCTCCGTACAGTTCTCCAAAGTGGCTGTATCAATTTACCTTCCCACCAACAGTGCAAGAGTGTTCCCTTTTCTCCACCCCCCCCTCTCCAGCATTGATTGTTTCTAGACTTCTTTGATGAGGGCCACTCTGACCGGTGTGAGATGATATGTCATTGTACTTTTGATTTGCATTTCTCTAATGGTTAATGAGGTTGAGCATTCTTTCGTGTGTTTGTGGGCAGTCTGGATGTCTTCTTTGGAGAACTGTCTCTTGAGGTCTTCTGCCCAGTTTTGGGTTGGGTTGTTTGTCTTTTTGATATTGAGCTGCATGAGCTGCTTGTAAGTTTTGGAGATGATTCCTTTGTCAGGTGCTTCCTCTGTAAATATTTTCTCCCATTCTAAGGGTTGTCTTTTCGTCTTGTTTATGGTTCCCTTTGCCGTGCAAAAGCTTTTAAATTCCCTTCAGTCCCGTTTGTTTATTTCTGTTTTTATTTCCATTTTTCTAGCATGTGGGTCCAAAAGGATCTTGCTGTGATTTCTGTCATAGAGTGTTCTGCTTATGCTTTCCTCTAAGCGTTTGGGAGTGCCTGGCCTTACATTTGGGTTTTTAACCCATTTGGAGTTTATTTTTGTGGATGGTGTTAGGGAGTCTCCTCCTTTCATCCTTGTACATGTACCTGTCCAGTTTTCCCAAGACCACTTACTGAAGAGGCTGACTTTTCTCCACTCTATATTCTTGCCTCCTTTATCAAAGATAAGGGGACCATATGTGCGTGTGTTTATCTCTGGGCTTTCTAGCCTGTTCCCTGGATCGATATGTCTGTTTTGGTGCCACTACCATATTCTCTTGATTACTGTAGCTTTGCAGGATCGTCTGAAGTCAGGGAGCCTGATTCCTCCAGCTCCATTTTTCGCTTTCAAGATTGCTTTGGCTATTCGGGGTCTTCTGTGTTTGCATACAAATTGTGAAATGTTTGGTTGGAGTTCTGTAAAAAATGCCAGTGGTAGTTTGATGGGGATCGCAGTAAATCTCTAGGTGGCTTTGGCGAGTAGAGTCATTTTCACAGTAGTGATTCTTCCGATCGAAGAACATGATCTATCTCTCCATCTGTGTGTATCATTTTTAATGTAGTTCATCAGTGTCTTATAATGTGCTGCATACAGGTCTTTTGTCGCCTTAGGTATTTTTAGTCCTAGACATTTAATTCGTTGTGTTGCAATGGTAACTAGGAGTGTTTCCTTAATTTCACTTTCAGATTTTTCACCATTAGCGTATAGGAATGCCAGCGATTTCTGTGCATTATTTTTGTATCCTGCTACTTTACCAAATTCACTGCTTAGCTCTAGTAGTTTTCTGGTAGCCTCTTTCGGATTCTCTACGTATAGCATCGTGCCGCCTGAAAACAGTGACAGCTGTACTTCTTCTTTCCACCGTTGTAGTTTGAAAGCAGCCAAGTTGTCTGGCTTCAGAGTTTAACCGTTTCAGAAGCTATTTCAATAAAAGTGGGGACTTAACAGTGGCCGCTAGAATGAGGTTTACGAAGGGATTGCATGAAGTGAATGCATTTTTCGTGCAAAAACGAGGATGAATTTTGGGCGGTTACAGGAGTGAGTAGTTTGGACTGAATTTTGTTCCTTCAATACAAACAAGTTGCAAATATACTCCACAGTCTTTGGAGATAGGGTCTTTAGGACAGGAATCAAGTGAAAATGAGGCCATCAGGTCTTGCCCTAATTCAGTACGATTGGTGTCCTGGGATTGAAGATGGCTATGTTTGTCGTGTTACTCTCTCTGTATATATCAATGTCCTAGTTCCTGTTAAGACATGTAACCCTTGGTACTTTCTCCTGGCAGCCCTAGCCAATACATGCACCCTGCATAATGTGGGATGAGGCTTTATCTTTTGATCAGTCCACAAGTCCTTAAGAGAAAAGACTGCTCTTTCAAGGAAAAACGCGATTCTGCCTGAACAGCTGTTTCCTCGGTCTCCAGTCTGTCAGACTGCCCTGAATATTTTGACTTCCCAGTCCTCACCATACGTTAAGCCAATTCAAGAAAATCTCTCAATCTCAATCTCTCTCTCTCTCTCTCTCTCTCTCTCTCTCTCTCTTGCTCCCTTGCCTCCCCTGCCACCCCCAGGCAGCTAGTGGGTTCTGTTTCTCTGTGGAACCCAGACTAAAACACTTGTGTTATACCCACTAGTGGAATTATGGGGTCGTGAGGTAACTACCTCTGTAAATGTTGAAGGAAAGATAAGATGTTTTGCAAACGCTTTGCCATATTCTACATTCCCTCCAGCAAAGTGTAACATATCCATTTCTTCCATATTGTTTTCATTTCTCTATATTTTTAACTTTCATTTTATTTTTAGTTTTAATTTCTTAAAAGCAGTCATCAGTTTTAGACACATCAGTGTATAACTATCAAACCCATTGCCCAATTCAGCACACCACCATCCCCACCCCACTGTGGTTCTCCCCCCTTGGTGTCCATCCGTTGGTCCTCTACATCTCTGTCTCAACTTCTGCCCTGCAAACCCGTTCGTCTGTACCATTTCTCTAGGTGCCACAGACATGCGTTAATGTAGGACATTTGTTTTTCTCTTTCTCGCTAAGTTCACTCTGTGTGACCGTCTCTAGATCCACCCACGTCTCAACAAATGACTCCATTTCGTTCCTTTTAATGGCTGAGTAACATTCCATTGTATATATGTACCACAACTTCTTTATCCATTCGTCTGTCGATGGGCACGTGGCTTGCTTCCAGGACCTGGCTATTGTAAATAGTGCTGAAATGAATATTGGGGTGCATGTGTCTTTTGGAATTACGGTGTTCTCTGGGTATATTCCCAGTAGTGGGATGCCTGCGTCGTATGGTAGTTCTAGTCTTAGGTTTTGAAGGACCCTCCGTACAGTTCTCCACAGTGGCTGTATCAATTTACCTTCCCACCAACAGTGCAAGAGTGTTCCCTTTTCTCCACCCCCCCCCCCTCCAGCATTGATTGTTTCTAGACTTCTTTGATGAGGGCCACTCTGACCGGTGTGAGATGATATGTCATTGTACTTTTGATTTGCATTTCTCTAATGGTTAATGAGGTTGAGCATTCTTTCGTGTGTTTGTGGGAAGTCTGGATGTCTTCTTTGGAGAACTGTCTCTTTAGGTCTTCTGCCCAGTTTTGGGTTGGGTTGTTTGTCTTTTTGATATTGAGCTGCATGAGCTGCTTGTAAGTTTTGGAGATGATTCCTTTGTCAGGTGCTTCCTCTGTAAATATTTTCTCCCATGCTAAGGGTTGTCTTTTCGTCTTGTTTATGGTTCCCTTTGCCGTGCAAAAGCTTTTAAATTCCCTTCAGTCCCGTTTGTTTATTTCTGTTTTTATTTCCATTTTTCTAGCATGTGGGTCCAAAAGGATCTTGCTGTGATTTCTGTCATAGAGTGTTCTGCTTATGCTTTCCTCTAAGCGTTTGGGAGTGCCTGGCCTTACATTTGGGTCTTTAACCCATTTGGAGTTTATTTTTGTGGATGGTGTTAGGGAGTCTCCTCCTTTCATCCTTGTACATGTCCCTGTCCAGTTTTCCCAAGACCACTTACTGAAGAGGCTGACTTTTCTCCACTCTATATTCTTGCCTCCTTTATCAAAGATAAGGGGACCATATGTGCGTGTGTTTATCTCTGGGCTTTCTAGCCTGTTCCCTGGATCGATATGTCTGTTTTGGTGCCACTACCATATTCTCTTGATTACTGTAGCTTTGCAGTATCATCTGAAGTCAGGGAGCCTGATTCCTCCAGCTCCATTTTTCGCTTTCAAGATTGCTTTGGCTATTCGGGGTCTTCTGTGTTTGCATACAAATTGTGAAATGTTTGGTTGGAGTTCTGTAAAAAATGCCAGTGGTAGTTTGATGGGGATCGCAGTAAATCTCTAGGTGGCTTTGGCGAGTAGAGTCATTTTCACAGTAGTGATTCTTCCGATCGAAGAACATGATCTATCTCTCCATCTGTGTGTATCATTTTTAATGTAGTTCATCAGTGTCTTATAATGTGCTGCATACAGGTCTTTTGTCGCCTTAGGTATTTTTAGTCCTAGACATTTAATTCGTTGTGTTGCAATGGTAACTAGGAGTGTTTCCTTAATTTCACTTTCAGATTTTTCACCATTAGCGTATAGGAATGCCAGCGATTTCTGTGCATTATTTTTGTATCCTGCTACTTTACCAAATTCACTGCTTAGCTCTAGTAGTTTTCTGGTAGCCTCTTTCGGATTCTCTACGTATAGCATCGTGGCGCCTGAAAACAGTGACAGCTGTACTTCTTCTTTCCACCGTTGTAGTTTGAAAGCAGCCAAGTTGTCTGGCTTCAGAGTTTAACCGTTTCAGAAGCTATTTCAATAAAAGTGGGGACTTAACAGTGGCCGCTAGAATGAGGTTTACGAAGGGATTGCATGAAGTGAATGCATTTTTCGTGCAAAAACGAGGATGAATTTTGGGCGGTTACAGGAGTGAGTAGTTTGGACTGAATTTTGTTCCTTCAATACAAACAAGTTGCAAATATACTCCACAGTCTTTGGAGATAGGGTCTTTAGGACAGGAATCAAGTGAAAATGAGGCCATCAGGTCTTGCCCTAATTCAGTACGATTGGTGTCCTGGGATTGAAGATGGCTATGTTTGTCGTGTTACTCTCTCTGTATATATCAATGTCCTAGTTCCTGTTAAGACATGTAACCCTTGGTACTTTCTCCTGGCAGCCCTAGCCAATACATGCACCCTGCATAATGTGGGATGAGGCTTTATCTTTTGATCAGTCCACAAGTCCTTAAGAGAAAAGACTGCTCTTTCAAGGAAAAACGCGATTCTGCCTGAACAGCTGTTTCCTCGGTCTCCAGTCTGTCAGACTGCCCTGAATATTTTGACTTCCCAGTCCTCACCATACGTTAAGCCAATTCAAGAAAATCTCTCAATCTCAATCTCTCTCTCTCTCTCTCTCTCTCTCTCTCTCTTGCTCCCTTGCCTCCCCTGCCACCCCCAGGCAGCTAGTGGGTTCTGTTTCTCTGTGGAACCCAGACTAAAACACTTGTGTTATACCCACTAGTGGAATTATGGGGTCGTGAGGTAACTACCTCTGTAAATGTTGAAGGAAAGATAAGATGTTTTGCAAACGCTTTGCCATATTCTACATTCCCTCCAGCAAAGTGTAACATATCCATTTCTTCCATATTGTTTTCATTTCTCTATATTTTTAACTTTCATTTTAGTTTTAGTTTTAATTTCTTAAAAGCAGTCATCAGTTTTAGACACATCAGTGTATAACTATCAAACCCATTGCCCAATTCAGCACACCACCATCCCCACCCCACTGTGGTTCTCCCCCCTTGGTGTCCATCCGTTGGTCCTCTACATCTCTGTCTCAACTTCTGCCCTGCAAACCCGTTCGTCTGTACCATTTCTCTAGGTGCCACAGACATGCGTTAATGTAGGACATTTGTTTTTCTCTTTCTCGCTAAGTTCACTCTGTGTGACCGTCTCTAGATCCACCCACGTCTCAACAAATGACTCCATTTCGTTCCTTTTAATGGCTGAGTAACATTCCATTGTATATATGTACCACAACTTCTTTATCCATTCGTCTGTCGATGGGCACGTGGCTTGCTTCCAGGACCTGGCTATTGTAAATAGTGCTGAAATGAATATTGGGGTGCATGTGTCTTTTGGAATTACGGTGTTCTCTGGGTATATTCCCAGTAGTGGGATGCCTGCGTCGTATGGTAGTTCTAGTCTTAGGTTTTGAAGGACCCTCCGTACAGTTCTCCACAGTGGCTGTATCAATTTACCTTCCCACCAACAGTGCAAGAGTGTTCCCTTTTCTCCACCCCCCCCCCTCTCCAGCATTGATTGTTTCTAGACTTCTTTGATGAGGGCCACTCTGACCGGTGTGAGATGATATGTCATTGTACTTTTGATTTGCATTTCTCTAATGGTTAATGAGGTTGAGCATTCTTTCGTGTGTTTGTGGGCAGTCTGGATGTCTTCTTTGGAGAACTGTCTCTTTAGGTCTTCTGCCCAGTTTTGGGTTGGGTTGTTTGTCTTTTTGATATTGAGCTGCATGAGCTGCTTGTAAGTTTTGGAGATGATTCCTTTGTCAGGTGCTTCCTCTGTAAATATTTTCTCCCATTCTAAGGGTTGTCTTTTCGTCTTGTTTATGGTTCCCTTTGCCGTGCAAAAGCTTTTAAATTCCCTTCAGTCCCGTTTGTTTATTTCTGTTTTTATTTCCATTTTTCTAGCATGTGGGTCCAAAAGGATCTTGCTGTGATTTCTGTCATAGAGTGTTCTGCTTATGCTTTCCTCTAAGCGTTTGGGAGTGCCTGGCCTTACATTTGGGTTTTTAACCCATTTGGAGTTTATTTTTGTGGATGGTGTTAGGGAGTCTCCTCCTTTCATCCTTGTACATGTACCTGTCCAGTTTTCCCAAGACCACTTACTGAAGAGGCTGACTTTTCTCCACTCTATATTCTTGCCTCCTTTATCAAAGATAAGGGGACCATATGTGCGTGTGTTTATCTCTGGGCTTTCTAGCCTGTTCCCTGGATCGATATGTCTGTTTTGGTGCCACTACCATATTCTCTTGATTACTGTAGCTTTGCAGTATCGTCTGAAGTCCGGGAGCCTGATTCCTCCAGCTCCATTTTTCGCTTTCAAGATTGCTTTGGCTATTCGGGGTCTTCTGTGTTTGCATACAAATTGTGAAATGTTTGGTTGGAGTTCTGTAAAAAATGCCAGTGGTAGTTTGATGGGGATCGCAGTAAATCTCTAGGTGGCTTTGGCGAGTAGAGTCATTTTCACAGTAGTGATTCTTCCGATCGAAGAACATGATCTATCTCTCCATCTGTGTGTATCATTTTTAATGTAGTTCATCAGTGTCTTATAATGTGCTGCATACAGGTCTTTTGTCGCCTTAGGTATTTTTAGTCCTAGACATTTAATTCGTTGTGTTGCAATGGTAACTAGGAGTGTTTCCTTAATTTCACTTTCAGATTTTTCACCATTAGCGTATAGGAATGCCAGCGATTTCTGTGCCTTATTTTTGTATCCTGCTACTTTACCAAATTCACTGCTTAGCTCTAGTAGTTTTCTGGTAGCCTCTTTCGGATTCTCTACGTATAGCATCGTGCCGCCTGAAAACAGTGACAGCTGTACTTCTTCTTTCCACCGTTGTAGTTTGAAAGCAGCCAAGTTGTCTGGCTTCAGAGTTTAACCGTTTCAGAAGCTATTTCAATAAAAGTGGGGACTTAACAGTGGCCGCTAGAATGAGGTTTACGAAGGGATTGCATGAAGTGAATGCATTTTTCGTGCAAAAACGAGGATGAATTTTGGGCGGTTACAGGAGTGAGTAGTTTGGACTGAATTTTGTTCCTTCAATACAAACAAGTTGCAAATATACTCCACAGTCTTTGGAGATAGGGTCTTTAGGACAGGAATCAAGTGAAAATGAGGCCATCAGGTCTTGCCCTAATTCAGTACGATTGGTGTCCTGGGATTGAAGATGGCTATGTTTGTCGTGTTACTCTCTCTGTATATATCAATGTCCTAGTTCCTGTTAAGACATGTAACCCTTGGTACTTTCTCCTGGCAGCCCTAGCCAATACATGCACCCTGCATAATGTGGGATGAGGCTTTATCTTTTGATCAGTCCACAAGTCCTTAAGAGAAAAGACTGCTCTTTCAAGGAAAAACGCGATTCTGCCTGAACAGCTGTTTCCTCGGTCTCCAGTCTGTCAGACTGCCCTGAATATTTTGACTTCCCAGTCCTCACCATACGTTAAGCCAATTCAAGAAAATCTCTCAATCTCAATCTCTCTCTGTCTCTCTCTCTCTCTCTCTCTTGCTCCCTTGCCTCCCCTGCCACCCCCAGGCAGCTAGTGGGTTCTGTTTCTCTGTGGAACCCAGACTAAAACACTTGTGTTATACCCACTAGTGGAATTATGGGGTCGTGAGGTAACTACCTCTGTAAATGTTGAAGGAAAGATAAGATGTTTTGCAAACGCTTTGCCATATTCTACATTCCCTCCAGCAAAGTGTAACATATCCATTTCTTCCATATTGTTTTCATTTCTCTATATTTTTAACTTTCATTTTAGTTTTAGTTTTAATTTCTTAAAAGCAGTCATCAGTTTTAGACACATCAGTGTATAACTATCAAACCCATTGCCCAATTCAGCACACCACCATCCCCACCCCACTGTGGTTCTCCCCCCTTGGTGTCCATCCGTTGGTCCTCTACATCTCTGTCTCAACTTCTGCCCTGCAAACCCGTTCGTCTGTACCATTTCTCTAGGTGCCACAGACATGCGTTAATGTAGGACATTTGTTTTTCTCTTTCTCGCTAAGTTCACTCTGTGTGACCGTCTCTAGATCCACCCACGTCTCAACAAATGACTCCATTTCGTTCCTTTTAATGGCTGAGTAACATTCCATTGTATATATGTACCACAACTTCTTTATCCATTCATCTGTCGATGGGCACGTGGCTTGCTTCCAGGACCTGGCTATTGTAAATAGTGCTGAAATGAATATTGGGGTGCATGTGTCTTTTGGAATTACGGTGTTCTCTGGGTATATTCCCAGTAGTGGGATGCCTGCGTCGTATGGTAGTTCTAGTCTTAGGTTTTGAAGGACCCTCCGTACAGTTCTCCACAGTGGCTGTATCAATTTACCTTCCCACCAACAGTGCAAGAGTGTTGCCTTTTCTCCACCCCCCCCCCTCCAGCATTGATTGTTTCTAGACTTCTTTGATGAGGGCCACTCTGACCGGTGTGAGATGATATGTCATTGTACTTTTGATTTGCATTTCTCTAATGGTTAATGAGGTTGAGCATTCTTTCGTGTGTTTGTGGGCAGTCTGGATGTCTTTTTTGGAGAACTGTCTCTTTAGGTCTTCTGCCCAGTTTTGGGTTGGGTTGTTTGTCTTTTTGATATTGAGCTGCATGAGCTGCTTGTAAGTTTTGGAGATGATTCCTTTGTCAGGTGCTTCCTCTGTAAATATTTTCTCCCATTCTAAGGGTTGTCTTTTCGTCTTGTTTATGGTTCCCTTTGCCGTGCAAAAGCTTTTAAATTCCCTTCAGTCCCGTTTGTTTATTTCTGTTTTTATTTCCATTTTTCTAGCATGTGGGTCCAAAAGGATCTTGCTGTGATTTCTGTCATAGAGTGTTCTGCTTATGCTTTCCTCTAAGCGTTTGGGAGTGCCTGGCCTTACATTTGGGTCTTTAACCCATTTGGAGTTTATTTTTGTGGATGGTGTTAGGGAGTCTCCTCCTTTCATCCTTGTACATGTACCTGTCCAGTTTTCCCAAGACCACTTACTGAAGAGGCTGACTTTTCTCCACTCTATATTCTTGCCTCCTTTATCAAAGATAAGGGGACCATATGTGCGTGTGTTTATCTCTGGGCTTTCTAGCCTGTTCCCTGGATCGATATGTCTGTTTTGGTGCCACTACCATATTCTCTTGATTACTGTAGCTTTGCAGTATTGTCTGAAGTCAGGGAGCCTGATTCCTCCAGCTCCATTTTTCGCTTTCAAGATTGCTTTGGCTATTCGGGGTCTTCTGTGTTTGCATACAAATTGTGAAATGTTTGTTTGGAGTTCTGTAAAAAATGCCAGTGGGAGGGAGGGGCAAGATGGCGGAAGAGTAAGACGCGGAGATCACCTTCCTCCCCACAGATACATGAGAAATACATCTACACGTGGAACTGCTCCTACAGAACACCCACTGATCGCTGGCAGAAGACGTCAGACCTCCCAAAAGGCAAGAAAATCCCCACGTACTTGGGTAGGGCAAAAGAAAAAAAGAAATAACAGAGACAAAAGAATAGGGACGGGACCTGCACCAGGGGGAGGGAGCTGTGAAGGAGGAAAGGTTTCCACACATTAGGAAGCCCCTTCGCGGGCAGAGACTGTGGGCAGCAGAGGGGGGAAGCTTCGGAGCCACGGAGGAGAGTGCAGCCACATTGGTGCGGAGGGCAAAGCGGAGATTCCCGCACAGAGGAACGGTGCCGACCAGCACTCACCAGCCCGAGAGGCTTGTCTGCTCAGCCGCCGGGGCGGGCGGGGCCTGGGAGCTGGGGCTCGGGCTTCGGTGCTAGCCGGGAGGGAGTCCGGGAAAAAGACTGCAGCTGCCAAAGAGGCAAGAGACTTTTTCTTGCCTCTTTGTTTCGCGGCGCGCAAGGAGAGGGGATTCAGAGCGCCGCCTAAACGAGCTCCAGAGACGGGCGCGAGCCGCGGCTATCAGCGCGGATCCCACAGCAACAGGGACGCAGAGGGAAAAACGGAGAGATTCCCGCACAGAGGCTCGGCGCCGAGCAGCACTCACCAGCCCGAGAGGCTTGTCTGCTCACCCGCCGGGGCGGGCGGGGGCTGGGAGCTGAGGCGCGGGCTTCGGTCGGATCTCAGGGAGAGGACTGGGGTTGGCTGCGTGAACAGAGCCTGAAGGGTCTAGCGCACCACAACTAGCCGGGAGGGTGCACGAGAAAAAGTCTGCAGCTGCCGAAGAGGCAGGAGACTTTTTCTTGCCTCTTTGTTTCGTGGCGTGCAAGGAGAGGGGATTCAGAGCTCCACTTAAACGAACTCCAGAGACGGGCGCGAGCCGTGGCGATCAGCACGGACCCCAGAGACGGGCATGAGACGCTAAGGCTGCTGCTGCCGCCACCAAACAGCCTGTGGGCGAGCACAGGTCATTCTCCACACCGCCCCTCCCGGGAGCCAGTGCAGCCCGCCACGGCCAGGCTCCCGTAATCCGGGGACAACTTCCCCGGGAGAGCGCACGGCGCACCTCAGGCTGCTGCAACGTCACGCCGGCTTCTGCCGCCGCAGGCTCGCCCCGCCTCCTCCGTACCGCTCCCTCCCCCCGGCCTGACTGAGCCGGAGCCCCCGAATCAGCTGCTCCTTTAACCCCGTTCTGTCTGGGCGGGGAACAGACGCCCTCAGGGGACCTACATGCAGAGGCGGGTCCAAATCCAAAGCTGAACCCCGGGAGCTGTATGAACAAAGAAGAGAAAGGGAAATCTCTCCCAGCAGCCTCAGAAGCAGCGGATTAAAGCTCCACAAACAACTTGATGTGCCTGCATCTGTTGAATACCTGAATAGACAACGAATCATCCCAAATTTAGGAGATGGACTTTGGGAGCAGGATATATTAACTTTTCCCCTTTTCCTTTTTTTTGTGAGTGTAGATGTGTATGCTTCTGGGTGAGATTTTGTCTGTATAGCTTTGCTCTCACCGTTAGTCCTAGGGTTAGGTCCGTCCTTTTTTTTTTTTTTTTTTTTTTTTTCCTAATAAATGTTTTCTTAATAATTTTTTCCTTATTTTCTATTTTTAAAAAAAATTTTTAATAAGTTTTTTCATATTTTTTATTTTAAAAAATTAAAAAAATTTTTTTTCTTAATAAATTTTTTCTAAATAATTATTTTTCTTATTTTTAGTATAAAAAATTAATAAATCTATTTTTAAAAATTAAAAAAAATTTTTTTAAATAAATTTACTCTTAATAATTTTTTTTCTTATTTTTTATTATAATTGCTTTATTTTATTTTATTTTATCCTCTTTTTTTCTTTCTTTCCATTTTTTCTCCCTTTTATTCTGAGCCGTGTGGATGAAAGGCTCTTGGTGCTCCAGCCAGGCATCAGGGCTGTGCCTCTGAGGTGGGAGAGCCAACTTCAGGACACTGGTCCACAAGAGACCTCCCAGCTCCACGTAATACCAAACGGCGAAAATCTCTCACAGATCTCCATCTCAACATCAAGACCCAGCTTCTCTCAACGACCAGCAAGCTACAGTGCTGGACACCCTATGCCAAACAACTAGCAAGAGAGGAACACGGCCCCATCCATTAACAGAGAGGCTGCCTAAAATCATAATAAGGCCACAGACACCCCAAAACACACCACCAGACGTGGACGAACCCACCAGAAAGACAACATCCAGCCTCATCCACCAGAACACAGGCACTAGTTCCCTCCACCAGGAAACCTACACAACCCACTGAACCAACCTTAGCCACTGGGGACAGATACCAAAAACAACGGGAACTACGAACCTGCAGCCTGTGAAAAGGAGACCCCAAACACAGTAAGATAAGCAAAATGAGAAGACAGAAAAACACACAGCAGATGAAGGAGCAGGGTCAAAACACACTAGACCTAACAAATGAAGAGGAAATAGGTAGTCTACCTGAAAAAGAATTCAGAATAATGATAGTAAGGATGATCCAAAGTCTTGGAAATAGAATAGACAAAATGCAAGAAACATTTAACAAGGACGTAGAAGAACTAAAGAGGAACCAAGAAACGATGACAAGCACAATAAATGAAATTAAAAATACTCTAGATGGGATCAATAGCAGAATAACTGAGGCAGAAGAACGGATAAGTGACCTGGAAGATAAAATGGTGGAAATAACTACTGCAGACCAGAATAAAGAAAAAAGAATGAAAAGAACTGAGGACAGTCTCAGAGACCTCTGGGACAACATTAAACGCACCAACATTCGAATTATAGGGGTCCCAGAAGAAGAAGAGAAAAAGAAAGGGACTGAGAAAATATTTGAAGAGATTATAGTTGAAAACTTCCCTAATATGGGAAAGGAAATAGTTAATCAAGTCCTGGAAGCACAGAGAGTCCCATACAGGATAAATCCAAGGAGAAACACACCAAGACACATATTAATCAAACTATCAAAAATTAAATATAAAGAAAACATATTAAAAGCAGCAAGGGAAAAACAACAGATAACACACAAGGGCATCCCCATAAGGTTAACAGCTGATCTTTCAGCAGAAACGCTGCAAGCCAGAAGGGAGTGGCAGGATATACTTAAAGTGATGAAGGAGAAAAACCTACAACCAAGATTACTCTACCCAGCAAGGATCTCATTCAGATTTGATGGAGAAATTAAAACCTTTACAGACAAGCAAAAGCTGAGAGAGTTCAGCACCACCAAACCAGCCTTACAACAAATGCTAAAGGAACTTCTCTAGGCAAGAAACACAAGAGAAGGAAAACACCTACAATAACAAACCCAAAACATTTAAGAAAATGGGAATAGGAACATACATATTGATAATTACCTTAAATGTAAATGGATTAAATGCTCCCACCAAAAGACACAGACTGGCTGAATGGATACAAAAACAAGACCCATATATATGCTGTCAACAAGAGACCCACTTCAGACCTAGAGACACATACAGACTGAAAGTGAGGGGATGGAAAAAGATATTCCATGCAAATGGAAATCAAAAGAAAGCTGGAGTAGCAATTCTCATATCAGACAAAATAGACTTTAAAATAAAGACAATTACAAGAGACAAAGACGGACACTATATAATGATCAAGGGATCGATCCAAGAGGAAGGTATAACAATTGTAAATATTTATGCACCCAACATAGGAGCACCTCAATACATAAGGCAAATACTAACAGCCATAAAAGGGGAAATCGACAGTAACACAATCATAGTAGGGGACTTTAACACCCCACTTTCACCAATGGACAGATCATCCAAAATGAAAATAAATAAGGAAACACAAGCTTTAAATGATACATTAAACAAGATGGACTTAATTGATATTTATAGGACATTCCACCCAAAAACAACAGAATACACATTTTTCTCAAGTGCTCATGGAACATTCTCCAGGATAGATCATATCTTGGGTCACAAATCAAGCCTTGGTAAATTTAAAAAAATTGAAATCGTATCAAGTATCTTTTCCGACCACAACGCTATGAGACTAGATATCAATTACAGGAAAAGATCTGTAAAAAATACAAACACATGGAGGCTACACAATACACTACTTAATAACGAAGTGATCACTGAAGAAATCAAAGGGGAAATCAAAAAATACCTAGAAACAAATGACAATGGAGACACGACGATCCAAAACCTATGGGATGCAGCAAAAGCAGTTCTAAGAGGGAAGTTTATAGCAATACAAGCCTACATCAAGAAACAGGAAACATCTCGAATAAACAACCTAACCTTGCACCTAAAGCAATTAGAGAAAGAAGAACAAAAAAACCCCAAAGCTAGCAGAAGGAAAGAAATCATAAAGATCAGATCAGAAATAAATGAAAAAGAAATGAAGGAAACAATAGCAAAAATCAATGAAACTAAAAGCTGGTTCTTTGAGAAGATAAACAAAATTGATAAACCATTAGCCAGACTCATCAAGAGAAAAAAGGAGAAGACTCAAATTAATAGAATTAGAAATGAAAAAGGAGAAGTAACCACTGACACTGCAGAAATACAAACGATCATAAGAGATTACTACAAGCAACTCTATGCTAATAAAATGGACAACCTGGAAGAAATGGACAGATTCTTAGAAATGCACAACCTGCCGAGACTGAACCAGGAAGAAATAGAAAATATGAACAGACCAATCACAAGCACTGAAATTGAAACTGTGATTAAAAATCTTCCAACACACAAAAGCCCAGGACCAGATGGCTTCACAGGCGAATTCTATCAAACATTTAGAGAAGAGCTAACACCTATCCTTCTCAAACTCTTCCAGAATATTGCAGAGGGAGGAACACTCCCCAACTCATTCTACGAGGCCACCATCAGCCTGATACCAAAACCAGGCAAAGATGTCACAAAGAAAGAAAACTACAGGCCAATATCACTGATGAACATAGATGCAAAAATCCTCAACAAAATACTAGCAAACAGAATCCAACAGCACATTAAAAGGATCATACACCATGATCAAGTGGGGTTTATTCCAGGAATGCAAGGATTCTTCAATATACGCAAATCAATCAACGTGATACATCATATTAACAAATTGAAGGAGAAAAACCATATGATCATCTCAATAGATGCAGAGAAAGCTTTCGACAAAATTCAACACCCATTTATGATAAAAGTCCTGCAGAAAGTAGGCATAGAGGGAACTTTCCTCAACATAATAAAGGCCGTATATGACAAACCCACAGCCAACATTGTCCTCAATGGTGAAAAACTGAAACCATTTCCACTAAGATCAGGAACAAGACAAGGTTGCCCACTCTCACCACTATTATTCAACATAGTTTTGGAAGTGTTAGCCACAGCAATCAGAAACGAAAAAGAAATAAAAGGAATCCAAATCGGAAAAGAAGAAGTAAAGCTGTCACTGTTTGCAGATGACATGATACTATACATAGAGAATCCAAAAGATGCTACCAGAAAACTACTAGAGCTAATCAATGAATTTGGTAAAGTAGCAGGATACAAAATTAATGCACAGAAATCTCTTGCATTCCTGTATACTAATGATGAAAAATCTGAAAGTGAAATTAAGAAAACACTCCCGTTTACCATTGCAACAAAAAGAATAAAATACCTAGGAATAAACCTACCTAAGGAGACAAAAGACCTGTATGCAGAAAATTATAGGACACTGATGAAAGAAATTAAAGATGATACAAATAGATGGAGAGATATACCATGTTCTTGGATTGGAAGAATCAACATTGTGAAAATGACTCTGCTACCCAAAGCAATCTACAGATTCAATGCAATCCCTATCAAACTACCACTGGCATTTTTCACAGAACTAGAACAAAAAATTTCACAATTTGTATGGAAACACAAAAGACCCCGAATAGCCAAAGCAATCTTGAGAACGAAAAATGGAGCTGGAGGAATCAGGCTCCCTGACTTCAGACTATATTACAAAGCTACAGTAATCAAGACAGTTTGGTACTGGCACAAAAACAGAAATATAGATCAATGGAATAGGATAGAAAGCCCAGAGATAAGCCCACGCACATATGGTCACCTTATCTTTGATAAAGGAGGCAAGCATATACAGTGGAGAAAAGACAGCCTCTTCAATAAGTGGTGCTGGGAAAATTGGACAGGTACATGTAAAAGTATGAAATTAGAACACTCCCTAACACCATACACAAAAATAAACTCAAAATGGATTAAAGACCTAAGTGTAAGGCCAGACACTATCAAACTCTTAGAGGAAAACATAGGCAGAACACTGTATGACATAAGTCACAGCAAGATCCTTTTTGACCCAGGTCCTAGAGAAATGGAAATAAAAACACAAATAAACAAATGGGACCTAATGAAACTTAAAAGCTTTTGCACAGCAAAGGAAACCATAAACAAGACCAAAAGACAACCCTCAGAATGGGAGAAAATATTTGCAAATGAAGCAACGGACAAAGGATTAATCTCCAAGATTTACAAGCAGCTCATGCAGCTCAATAACAAAAACACAAACAACCCAATCCAAAAATGGGCAGAAGACCTAAATAGACATTTCTCCAAAGAAGAGATACAGATTGCCAACAGACACATGAAAGAATGCTCAACATCATTAATCATTAGAGAAACGCAAATCAAAACTACAATGAGGTATCATCTCACACCGGTCAGAATGGCCATCATCAAAAAATCTAGAAACAATAAATGCTGGAGAGGGTGTGGAGAAAAGGGAACACTCTTGCACTGTTGGTGGGAATGTAAATTGATACAGCCACTATGGAGAACAGTATGGAGGTTCCTTAAAAAACTAAAAATAGAACTACCATATGACCCAGCAATCCCACTACTGGGCATATACCCTGAGAAAACCATAATTCAGAAAGAGTCATGTACCAAAATATTCATTGCAGCTCTGTTTACAATAGCCAGGACATGGAAGCAACCTAGGTGTCCATCATCGGATGAATGGATAAAGAAGATGTGGCACATATATACAATGGAATATTACTCAGCCATAAAAAGAAATGAAATGGAGGTGTTTGTAATGAGGTGGATGGAGTTAGAGTCTGTCATACAGAGTGAAGTAAGTCAGAAAGAGAAAAACAAATACAGTATGCTAACACATATATATGGAATCTAAGGGAAAAAAAAAAAAAGAGGTCATGAAGAACCTAGTGGCAAGATGGGAATAAAGACACAGACCTACTAGAGAATGGACTTGAGGATATGGGGAGGGGGAGGGGTGAGATGTGACAAGGTGAGAGAGTGTCATGGACATATATACACTACCAAATGTAAAATAGATAACTAGTGGGAAGTAGCCGCATAGCACAGGGAGATCAGCTCGGTGCTTTGTGACCACCTAGAGGGGTGGGATAGGGAGGGTGGGAGGGAGGGAGATGCAAGAGGGAAGAGATATGGCAACATATGTATATGTGTAACTGATTCACTTTGTTGTAAAGCAGAAGCTAGCACACCATTGTAAAGCAATTATACTTCAATAAAGATGTTAAAAAAAAAAAAATGCCAGTGGTAGTTTGATGGGGATCGCAGTAAATCTCTAGGTGGCTTTGGCGAGTAGAGTCATTTTCACAGTAGTGATTCTTCCGATCGAAGAACATGATCTACCTCTCCATCTGTGTGTATCATTTTTAATGTAGTTCATCAGTGTCTTATAATGTGCTGCATACAGGTCTTTTGTCGCCTTAGGTATTTTTAGTCCTAGACATTTAATTCGTTGTGTTGCAATGGTAACTAGGAGTGTTTCCTTAATTTCACTTTCAGATTTTTCACCATTAGCGTATAGGAATGCCAGCGATTTCTGTGCATTATTTTTGTATCCTGCTACTTTACCAAATTCACTGCTTAGCTCTAGTAGTTTTCTGGTAGCCTCTTTCGGATTCTCTACGTATAGCATCGTGGCGCCTGAAAACAGTGACAGCTGTACTTCTTCTTTCCACCGTTGTAGTTTGAAAGCAGCCAAGTTGTCTGGCTTCAGAGTTTAACCGTTTCAGAAGCTATTTCAATAAAAGTGGGGACTTAACAGTGGCCGCTAGAATGAGGTTTACGAAGGGATTGCATGAAGTGAATGCATTTTTCGTGCAAAAACGAGGATGAATTTTGGGCGGTTACAGGAGTGAGTAGTTTGGACTGAATTTTGTTCCTTCAATACAAACAAGTTGCAAATATACTCCACAGTCTTTGGAGATAGGGTCTTTAGGACAGGAATCAAGTGAAAATGAGGCCATCAGGTCTTGCCCTAATTCAGTACGATTGGTGTCCTGGGATTGAAGATGGCTATGTTTGTCGTGTTACTCTCTCTGTATATATCAATGTCCTAGTTCCTGTTAAGACATGTAACCCTTGGTACTTTCTCCTGGCAGCCCTAGCCAATACATGCACCCTGCATAATGTGGGATGAGGCTTTATCTTTTGATCAGTCCACAAGTCCTTAAGAGAAAAGACTGCTCTTTCAAGGAAAAACGCGATTCTGCCTGAACAGCTGTTTCCTCGGTCTCCAGTCTGTCAGACTGCCCTGAATATTTTGACTTCCCAGTCCTCACCATACGTTAAGCCAATTCAAGAAAATCTCTCAATCTCAATCTCTCTCTCTCTCTCTCTCTCTCTCTCTCTCTCTCTCTCTTGCTCCCTTGCCTCCCCTGCCACCCCCAGGCAGCTAGTGGGTTCTGTTTCTCTGTGGAACCCAGACTAAAACACTTGTGTTATACCCACTAGTGGAATTATGGGGTCGTGAGGTAACTACCTCTGTAAATGTTGAAGGAAAGATAAGATGTTTTGCAAACGCTTTGCCATATTCTACATTCCCTCCAGCAAAGTGTAACATATCCATTTCTTCCATATTGTTTTCATTTCTCTATATTTTTAACTTTCATTTTATTTTTAGTTTTAATTTCTTAAAAGCAGTCATCAGTTTTAGACACATCAGTGTATAACTATCAAACCCATTGCCCAATTCAGCACACCACCATCCCCACCCCACTGTGGTTCTCCCCCCTTGGTGTCCATCCGTTGGTCCTCTACATCTCTGTCTCAACTTCTGCCCTGCAAACCCGTTCGTCTGTACCATTTCTCTAGGTGCCACAGACATGCGTTAATGTAGGACATTTGTTTTTCTCTTTCTCGCTAAGTTCACTCTGTGTGACCGTCTCTAGATCCACCCACGTCTCAACAAATGACTCCATTTCGTTCCTTTTAATGGCTGAGTAACATTCCATTGTATATATGTACCACAACTTCTTTATCCATTCGTCTGTCGATGGGCACGTGGCTTGCTTCCAGGACCTGGCTATTGTAAATAGTGCTGAAATGAATATTGGGGTGCATGTGTCTTTTGGAATTACGGTGTTCTCTGGGTATGTTCCCAGTAGTGGGATGCCTGCGTCGTATGGTAGTTCTAGTCTTAGGTTTTGAAGGACCCTCCGTACAGTTCTCCACAGTGGCTGTATCAATTTACCTTCCCACCAACAGTGCAAGAGTGTTCCCTTTTCTCCACCCCCCCCCCTCCAGCATTGATTGTTTCTAGACTTCTTTGATGAGGGCCACTCTGACCGGTGTGAGATGATATGTCATTGTACTTTTGATTTGCATTTCTCTAATGGTTAATGAGGTTGAGCATTCTTTCGTGTGTTTGTGGGCAGTCTGGATGTCTTCTTTGGAGAACTGTCTCTTTAGGTCTTCTGCCCAGTTTTGGGTTGGGTTGTTTGTCTTTTTGATATTGAGCTGCATGAGCTGCTTGTAAGTTTTGGAGATGATTCCTTTGTCAGGTGCTTCCTCTGTAAATATTTTCTCCCATTCTAAGGGTTGTCTTTTCGTCTTGTTTATGGTTCCCTTTGCCGTGCAAAAGCTTTTAAATTCCCTTCAGTCCCGTTTGTTTATTTCTGTTTTTATTTCCATTTTTCTAGCATGTGGGTCCAAAAGGATCTTGCTGTGATTTCTGTCATAGAGTGTTCTGCTTATGCTTTCCTCTAAGCGTTTGGGAGTGCCTGGCCTTACATTTGGGTCTTTAACCCATTTGGAGTTTATTTTTGTGGATGGTGTTAGGGAGTCTCCTCCTTTCATCCTTGTACATGTACCTGTCCAGTTTTCCCAAGACCACTTACTGAAGAGGCTGACTTTTCTCCACTCTATATTCTTGCCTCCTTTATCAAAGATAAGGGGACCATATGTGCGTGTGTTTATCTCTGGGCTTTCTAGCCTGTTCCCTGGATCGATATGTCTGTTTTGGTGCCACTACCATATTCTCTTGATTACTGTAGCTTTGCAGGATCGTCTGAAGTCAGGGAGCCTGATTCCTCCAGCTCCATTTTTCGCTTTCAAGATTGCTTTGGCTATTCGGGGTCTTCTGTGTTTGCATACAAATTGTGAAATGTTTGGTTGGAGTTCTGTAAAAAATGCCAGTGGTAGTTTGATGGGGATCGCAGTAAATCTCTAGGTGGCTTTGGCGAGTAGAGTCATTTTCACAGTAGTGATTCTTCCGATCGAAGAACATGATCTATCTCTCCATCTGTGTGTATCATTTTTAATGTAGTTCATCAGTGTCTTATAATGTGCTGCATACAGGTCTTTTGTCGCCTTAGGTATTTTTAGTCCTAGACATTTAATTCGTTGTGTTGCAATGGTAACTAGGAGTGTTTCCTTAATTTCACTTTCAGATTTTTCACCATTAGCGTATAGGAATGCCAGCGATTTCTGTGCATTATTTTTGTATCCTGCTACTTTACCAAATTCACTGCTTAGCTCTAGTAGTTTTCTGGTAGCCTCTTTCGGATTCTCTACGTATAGCATCGTGGCGCCTGAAAACAGTGACAGCTGTCCTTCTTCTTTCCACCGTTGTAGTTTGAAAGCAGCCAGGTTGTCTTTCTTCAGAGTTTAACCGTTTCAGAAGCTATTTCAATCAAAGTGGGGACTTAACAGTGGCCGCTAGAATGAGGTTTACGAAGGGATTGCATGAAGTGAATGCATTTTTCGTGCAAAAACGAGGATGAATTTTGGGCGGTTACAGGAGTGAGTAGTTTGGACTGAATTTTGTTCCTTCAATACAAACAAGTTGCAAATATACTCCACAGTCTTTGGAGATAGGGTCTTTAGGACAGGAATCAAGTGAAAATGAGGCCATCAGGTCTTGCCCTAATTCAGTACGATTGGTGTCCTGGGATTGAAGATGGCTATGTTTGTCGTGTTACTCTCTCTGTATATATCAATGTCCTAGTTCCTGTTAAGACATGTAACCCTTGGTACTTTCTCCTGGCAGCCCTAGCCAATACATGCACCCTGCATAATGTGGGATGAGGCTTTATCTTTTGATCAGTCCACAAGTCCTTAAGAGAAAAGACTGCTCTTTCAAGGAAAAACGCGATTCTGCCTGAACAGCTGTTTCCTCGGTCTCCAGTCTGTCAGACTGCCCTGAATATTTTGACTTCCCAGTCCTCACCATACGTTAAGCCAATTCAAGAAAATCTCTCAATCTCAATCTCTCTCTCTCTCTCTCTCTCTCTCTCTCTCTCTCTCTCTTGCTCCCTTGCCTCCCCTGCCACCCCCAGGCAGCTAGTGGGTTCTGTTTCTCTGTGGAACCCAGACTAAAACACTTGTGTTATACCCACTAGTGGAATTATGGGGTCGTGAGGTAACTACCTCTGTAAATGATGAAGGAAAGATAAGATGTTTTGCAAACGCTTTGCCATATTCTACATTCCCTCCAGCAAAGTGTAACATATCCATTTCTTCCATATTGTTTTCATTTCTCTATATTTTTAACTTTCATTTTATTTTTAGTTTTAATTTCTTAAAAGCAGTCATCAGTTTTAGACACATCAGTGTATAACTATCAAACCCATTGCCCAATTCAGCACACCACCATCCCCACCCCACTGTGGTTCTCCCCCCTTGGTGTCCATCCGTTGGTCCTCTACATCTCTGTCTCAACTTCTGCCCTGCAAACCCGTTCGTCTGTACCATTTCTCTAGGTGCCACAGACATGCGTTAATGTAGGACATTTGTTTTTCTCTTTCTCGCTAAGTTCACTCTGTGTGACCGTCTCTAGATCCACCCACGTCTCAACAAATGACTCCATTTCGTTCCTTTTAATGGCTGAGTAACATTCCATTGTATATATGTACCACAACTTCTTTATCCATTCGTCTGTCGATGGGCACGTGGCTTGCTTCCAGGACCTGGCTATTGTAAATAGTGCTGAAATGAATATTGGGGTGCATGTGTCTTTTGGAATTACGGTGTTCTCTGGGTATATTCCCAGTAGTGGGATGCCTGCGTCGTATGGTAGTTCTAGTCTTAGGTTTTGAAGGACCCTCCTCCGTACAGTTCTCCACAGTGGCTGTATCAATTTACCTTCCCACCAACAGTGCAAGAGTGTTCCCTTTTCTCCACCCCCCCCTCTCCAGCATTGATTGTTTCTAGACTTCTTTGATGAGGGCCACTCTGACCGGTGTGAGATGATATGTCATTGTACTTTTGATTTGCATTTCTCTAATGGTTAATGAGGTTGAGCATTCTTTCGTGTGTTTGTGGGCAGTCTGGATGTCTTCTTTGGAGAACTGTCTCTTGAGGTCTTCTGCCCAGTTTTGGGTTGGGTTGTTTGTCTTTTTGATATTGAGCTGCATGAGCTGCTTGTAAGTTTTGGAGATGATTCCTTTGTCAGGTGCTTCCTCTGTAAATATTTTCTCCCATTCTAAGGGTTGTCTTTTCGTCTTGTTTATGGTTCCCTTTGCCGTGCAAAAGCTTTTAAATTCCCTTCAGTCCCGTTTGTTTATTTCTGTTTTTATTTCCATTTTTCTAGCATGTGGGTCCAAAAGGATCTTGCTGTGATTTCTGTCATAGAGTGTTCTGCTTATGCTTTCCTCTAAGCGTTTGGGAGTGCCTGGCCTTACATTTGGGTTTTTAACCCATTTGGAGTTTATTTTTGTGGATGGTGTTAGGGAGTCTCCTCCTTTCATCCTTGTACATGTACCTGTCCAGTTTTCCCAAGACCACTTACTGAAGAGGCTGACTTTTCTCCACTCTATATTCTTGCCTCCTTTATCAAAGATAAGGGGACCATATGTGCGTGTGTTTATCTCTGGGCTTTCTAGCCTGTTCCCTGGATCGATATGTCTGTTTTGGTGCCACTACCATATTCTCTTGATTACTGTAGCTTTGCAGGATCGTCTGAAGTCAGGGAGCCTGATTCCTCCAGCTCCATTTTTCGCTTTCAAGATTGCTTTGGCTATTCGGGGTCTTCTGTGTTTGCATACAAATTGTGAAATGTTTGGTTGGAGTTCTGTAAAAAATGCCAGTGGTAGTTTGATGGGGATCGCAGTAAATCTCTAGGTGGCTTTGGCGAGTAGAGTCATTTTCACAGTAGTGATTCTTCCGATCGAAGAACATGATCTATCTCTCCATCTGTGTGTATCATTTTTAATGTAGTTCATCAGTGTCTTATAATGTGCTGCATACAGGTCTTTTGTCGCCTTAGGTATTTTTAGTCCTAGACATTTAATTCGTTGTGTTGCAATGGTAACTAGGAGTGTTTCCTTAATTTCACTTTCAGATTTTTCACCATTAGCGTATAGGAATGCCAGCGATTTCTGTGCATTATTTTTGTATCCTGCTACTTTACCAAATTCACTGCTTAGCTCTAGTAGTTTTCTGGTAGCCTCTTTCGGATTCTCTACGTATAGCATCGTGCCGCCTGAAAACAGTGACAGCTGTACTTCTTCTTTCCACCGTTGTAGTTTGAAAGCAGCCAAGTTGTCTGGCTTCAGAGTTTAACCGTTTCAGAAGCTATTTCAATAAAAGTGGGGACTTAACAGTGGCCGCTAGAATGAGGTTTACGAAGGGATTGCATGAAGTGAATGCATTTTTCGTGCAAAAACGAGGATGAATTTTGGGCGGTTACAGGAGTGAGTAGTTTGGACTGAATTTTGTTCCTTCAATACAAACAAGTTGCAAATATACTCCACAGTCTTTGGAGATAGGGTCTTTAGGACAGGAATCAAGTGAAAATGAGGCCATCAGGTCTTGCCCTAATTCAGTACGATTGGTGTCCTGGGATTGAAGATGGCTATGTTTGTCGTGTTACTCTCTCTGTATATATCAATGTCCTAGTTCCTGTTAAGACATGTAACCCTTGGTACTTTCTCCTGGCAGCCCTAGCCAATACATGCACCCTGCATAATGTGGGATGAGGCTTTATCTTTTGATCAGTCCACAAGTCCTTAAGAGAAAAGACTGCTCTTTCAAGGAAAAACGCGATTCTGCCTGAACAGCTGTTTCCTCGGTCTCCAGTCTGTCAGACTGCCCTGAATATTTTGACTTCCCAGTCCTCACCATACGTTAAGCCAATTCAAGAAAATCTCTCAATCTCAATCTCTCTCTCTCTCTCTCTCTCTCTCTCTCTCTTGCTCCCTTGCCTCCCCTGCCACCCCCAGGCAGCTAGTGGGTTCTGTTTCTCTGTGGAACCCAGACTAAAACACTTGTGTTATACCCACTAGTGGAATTATGGGGTCGTGAGGTAACTACCTCTGTAAATGTTGAAGGAAAGATAAGATGTTTTGCAAACGCTTTGCCGTATTCTACATTCCCTCCAGCAAAGTGTAACATATCCATTTCTTCCATATTGTTTTCATTTCTCTATATTTTTAACTTTCATTTTATTTTTAGTTTTAATTTCTTAAAAGCAGTCATCAGTTTTAGACACATCAGTGTATAACTATCAAACCCATTGCCCAATTCAGCACACCACCATCCCCACCCCACTGTGGTTCTCCCCCCTTGGTGTCCATCCGTTGGTCCTCTACATCTCTGTCTCAACTTCTGCCCTGCAAACCCGTTCGTCTGTACCATTTCTCTAGGTGCCACAGACATGCGTTAATGTAGGACATTTGTTTTTCTCTTTCTCGCTAAGTTCACTCTGTGTGACCGTCTCTAGATCCACCCACGTCTCAACAAATGACTCCATTTCGTTCCTTTTAATGGCTGAGTAACACTCCATTGTATATATGTACCACAACTTCTTTATCCATTCGTCTGTCGATGGGCACGTGGCTTGCTTCCAGGACCTGGCTATTGTAAATAGTGCTGAAATGAATATTGGGGTGCATGTGTCTTTTGGAATTACGGTGTTCTCTGGGTATATTCCCAGTAGTGGGAGGCCTGCGTCGTATGGTAGTTCTAGTCTTAGGTTTTGAAGGACCCTCCGTACAGTTCTCCACAGTGGCTGTATCAATTTACCTTCCCACCAACAGTGCAAGAGTGTTCCCTTTTCTCCAACCCCCCCCTCTCCAGCATTGATTGTTTCTAGACTTCTTTGATGAGGGCCACTCTGACTGGTGTGAGATGATATGTCATTGTACTTTTGATTTGCATTTCTCTAATGGTTAATGAGGTTGAGCATTCTTTCGTGTGTTTGTGGGCAGTCTGGATGTCTTCTTTGGAGAACTGTCTCTTGAGGTCTTCTGCCCAGTTTTGGGTTGGGTTGTTTGTCTTTTTGATATTGAGCTGCATGAGCTGCTTGTACGTTTTGGAGATGATTCCTTTGTCAGGTGCTTCCTCTGTAAATATTTTCTCCCATTCTAAGGGTTGTCTTTTCGTCTTGTTTATGGTTCCCTTTGCCGTGCAAAAGCTTTTAAATTCCCTTCAGTCCCGTTTGTTTATTTCTGTTTTTATTTCCATTTTTCTAGCATGTGGGTCCAAAAGGATCTTGCTGTGATTTCTGTCATAGAGTGTTCTGCTTATGCTTTCCTCTAAGCGTTTGGGAGTGCCTGGCCTTACATTTGGGTCTTTAACCCATTTGGAGTTTATTTTTGTGGATGGTGTTAGGGAGTCTCCTCCTTTCATCCTTGTACATGTACCTGTCCAGTTTTCCCAAGACCACTTACTGAAGAGGCTGACTTTTCTCCACTCTATATTCTTGCCTCCTTTATCAAAGATAAGGGGACCATATGTGCGTGTGTTTATCTCTGGGCTTTCTAGCCTGTTCCCTGGATCGATATGTCTGTTTTGGTGCCACTACCATATTCTCTTGATTACTGTAGCTTTGCAGGATCGTCTGAAGTCAGGGAGCCTGATTCCTCCAGCTCCATTTTTCGCTTTCAAGATTGCTTTGGCTATTCGGGGTCTTCTGTGTTTGCATACAAATTGTGAAATGTTTGGTTGGAGTTCTGTAAAAAATGCCAGTGGTAGTTTGATGGGGATCGCAGTAAATCTCTAGGTGGCTTTGGCGAGTAGAGTCATTTTCACAGTAGTGATTCTTCCGATCGAAGAACATGATCTATCTCTCCATCTGTGTGTATCATTTTTAATGTAGTTCATCAGTGTCTTATAATGTGCTGCATACAGGTCTTTTGTCGCCTTAGGTATTTTTAGTCCTAGACATTTAATTCGTTGTGTTGCAATGGTAACTAGGAGTGTTTCCTTAATTTCACTTTCAGATTTTTCACCATTAGCGTATAGGAATGCCAGCGATTTCTGTGCATTATTTTTGTATCCTGCTACTTTACCAAATTCACTGCTTAGCTCTAGTAGTTTTCTGGTAGCCTCTTTCGGATTCTCTACGTATAGCATCGTGCCGCCTGAAAACAGTGACAGCTGTACTTCTTCTTTCCACCGTTGTAGTTTGAAAGCAGCCAAGTTGTCTGGCTTCAGAGTTTAACCGTTTCAGAAGCTATTTCAATAAAAGTGGGGACTTAACAGTGGCCGCTAGAATGAGGTTTACGAAGGGATTGCATGAAGTGAATGCATTTTTCGTGCAAAAACGAGGATGAATTTTGGGCGGTTACAGGAGTGAGTAGTTTGGACTGAATTTTGTTCCTTCAATACAAACAAGTTGCAAATATACTCCACAGTCTTTGGAGATAGGGTCTTTAGGACAGGAATCAAGTGAAAATGAGGCCATCAGGTCTTGCCCTAATTCAGTACGATTGGTGTCCTGGGATTGAAGATGGCTATGTTTGTCGTGTTACTCTCTCTGTATATATCAATGTCCTAGTTCCTGTTAAGACATGTAACCCTTGGTACTTTCTCCTGGCAGCCCTAGCCAATACATGCACCCTGCATAATGTGGGATGAGGCTTTATCTTTTGATCAGTCCACAAGTCCTTAAGAGAAAAGACTGCTCTTTCAAGGAAAAACGCGATTCTGCCTGAACAGCTGTTTCCTCGGTCTCCAGTCTGTCAGACTGCCCTGAATATTTTGACTTCCCAGTCCTCACCATACGTTAAGCCAATTCAAGAAAATCTCTCAATCTCAATCTCTCTCTCTCTCTCTCTCTCTCTCTCTCTCTTGCTCCCTTGCCTCCCCTGCCACCCCCAGGCAGCTAGTGGGTTCTGTTTCTCTGTGGAACCCAGACTAAAACACTTGTGTTATACCCACTAGTGGAATTATGGGGTCGTGAGGTAACTACCTCTGTAAATGTTGAAGGAAAGATAAGATGTTTTGCAAACGCTTTGCCGTATTCTACATTCCCTCCAGCAAAGTGTAACATATCCATTTCTTCCATATTGTTTTCATTTCTCTATATTTTTAACTTTCATTTTATTTTTAGTTTTAATTTCTTAAAAGCAGTCATCAGTTTTAGACACATCAGTGTATAACTATCAAACCCATTGCCCAATTCAGCACACCACCATCCCCACCCCACTGTGGTTCTCCCCCCTTGGTGTCCATCCGTTGGTCCTCTACATCTCTGTCTCAACTTCTGCCCTGCAAACCCGTTCGTCTGTACCATTTCTCTAGGTGCCACAGACATGCGTTAATGTAGGACATTTGTTTTTCTCTTTCTCGCTAAGTTCACTCTGTGTGACCGTCTCTAGATCCACCCACGTCTCAACAAATGACTCCATTTCGTTCCTTTTAATGGCTGAGTAACACTCCATTGTATATATGTACCACAACTTCTTTATCCATTCGTCTGTCGATGGGCACGTGGCTTGCTTCCAGGACCTGGCTATTGTAAATAGTGCTGAAATGAATATTGGGGTGCATGTGTCTTTTGGAATTACGGTGTTCTCTGGGTATATTCCCAGTAGTGGGAGGCCTGCGTCGTATGGTAGTTCTAGTCTTAGGTTTTGAAGGACCCTCCGTACAGTTCTCCACAGTGGCTGTATCAATTTACCTTCCCACCAACAGTGCAAGAGTGTTCCCTTTTCTCCAACCCCCCCCTCTCCAGCATTGATTGTTTCTAGACTTCTTTGATGAGGGCCACTCTGACTGGTGTGAGATGATATGTCATTGTACTTTTGATTTGCATTTCTCTAATGGTTAATGAGGTTGAGCATTCTTTCGTGTGTTTGTGGGCAGTCTGGATGTCTTCTTTGGAGAACTGTCTCTTGAGGTCTTCTGCCCAGTTTTGGGTTGGGTTGTTTGTCTTTTTGATATTGAGCTGCATGAGCTGCTTGTACGTTTTGGAGATGATTCCTTTGTCAGGTGCTTCCTCTGTAAATATTTTCTCCCATTCTAAGGGTTGTCTTTTCGTCTTGTTTATGGTTCCCTTTGCCGTGCAAAAGCTTTTAAATTCCCTTCAGTCCCGTTTGTTTATTTCTGTTTTTATTTCCATTTTTCTAGCATGTGGGTCCAAAAGGATCTTGCTGTGATTTCTGTCATAGAGTGTTCTGCTTATGCTTTCCTCTAAGCGTTTGGGAGTGCCTGGCCTTACATTTGGGTCTTTAACCCATTTGGAGTTTATTTTTGTGGATGGTGTTAGGGAGTCTCCTCCTTTCATCCTTGTACATGTCCCTGTCCAGTTTTCCCAAGACCACTTACTGAAGAGGCTGACTTTTCTCCACTCTATATTCTTGCCTCCTTTATCAAAGATAAGGGGACCATATGTGCGTGTGTTTATCTCTGGGCTTTCTAGCCTGTTCCCTGGATCGATATGTCTGTTTTGGTGCCACTACCATATTCTCTTGATTACTGTAGCTTTGCAGGATCGTCTGAAGTCAGGGAGCCTGATTCCTCCAGCTCCATTTTTCGCTTTCAAGATTGCTTTGGCTATTCGGGGTCTTCTGTGTTTGCATACAAATTGTGAAATGTTTGGTTGGAGTTCTGTAAAAAATGCCAGTGGTAGTTTGATGGGGATCGCAGTAAATCTCTAGGTGGCTTTGGCGAGTAGAGTCATTTTCACAGTAGTGATTCTTCCGATCGAAGAACATGATCTATCTCTCCATCTGTGTGTATCATTTTTAATGTAGTTCATCAGTGTCTTATAATGTGCTGCATACAGGTCTTTTGTCGCCTTAGGTATTTTTAGTCCTAGACATTTAATTCGTTGTGTTGCAATGGTAACTAGGAGTGTTTCCTTAATTTCACTTTCAGATTTTTCACCATTAGCGTATAGGAATGCCAGCGATTTCTGTGCATTATTTTTGTATCCTGCTACTTTACCAAATTCACTGCTTAGCTCTAGTAGTTTTCTGGTAGCCTCTTTCGGATTCTCTACGTATAGCATCGTGCCGCCTGAAAACAGTGACAGCTGTACTTCTTCTTTCCACCGTTGTAGTTTGAAAGCAGCCAAGTTGTCTGGCTTCAGAGTTTAACCGTTTCAGAAGCTATTTCAATCAAAGTGGGGACTTAACAGTGGCCGCTAGAATGAGGTTTACGAAGGGATTGCATGAAGTGAATGCATTTTTCGTGCAAAAACGAGGATGAATTTTGGGCGGTTACAGGAGTGAGTAGTTTGGACTGAATTTTGTTCCTTCAATACAAACAAGTTGCAAATATACTCCACAGTCTTTGGAGATAGGGTCTTTAGGACAGGAATCAAGTGAAAATGAGGCCATCAGGTCTTGCCCTAATTCAGTACGATTGGTGTCCTGGGATTGAAGATGGCTATGTTTGTCGTGTTACTCTCTCTGTATATATCAATGTCCTAGTTCCTGTTAAGACATGTAACCCTTGGTACTTTCTCCTGGCAGCCCTAGCCAATACATGCACCCTGCATAATGTGGGATGAGGCTTTATCTTTTGATCAGTCCACAAGTCCTTAAGAGAAAAGACTGCTCTTTCAAGGAAAAACGCGATTCTGCCTGAACAGCTGTTTCCTCGGTCTCCAGTCTGTCAGACTGCCCTGAATATTTTGACTTCCCAGTCCTCACCATACGTTAAGCCAATTCAAGAAAATCTCTCAATCTCAATCTCTCTCTCTCTCTCTCTCTCTCTCTCTCTCTTGCTCCCTTGCCTCCCCTGCCACCCCCAGGCAGCTAGTGGGTTCTGTTTCTCTGTGGAACCCAGACTAAAACACTTGTGTTATACCCACTAGTGGAATTATGGGGTCGTGAGGTAACTACCTCTGTAAATGTTGAAGGAAAGATAAGATGTTTTGCAAACGCTTTGCCGTATTCTACATTCCCTCCAGCAAAGTGTAACATATCCATTTCTTCCATATTGTTTTCATTTCTCTATATTTTTAACTTTCATTTTAGTTTTAGTTTTAATTTCTTAAAAGCAGTCATCAGTTTTAGACACATCAGTGTATAACTATCAAACCCATTGCCCAATTCAGCACACCACCATCCCCACCCCACTGTGGTTCTCCCCCCTTGGTGTCCATCCGTTGGTCCTCTACATCTCTGTCTCAACTTCTGCCCTGCAAACCCGTTCGTCTGTACCATTTCTCTAGGTGCCACAGACATGCGTTAATGTAGGACATTTGTTTTTCTCTTTCTCGCTAAGTTCACTCTGTGTGACCGTCTCTAGATCCACCCACGTCTCAACAAATGACTCCATTTCGTTCCTTTTAATGGCTGAGTAACACTCCATTGTATATATGTACCACAACTTCTTTATCCATTCGTCTGTCGATGGGCACGTGGCTTGCTTCCAGGACCTGGCTATTGTAAATAGTGCTGAAATGAATATTGGGGTGCATGTGTCTTTTGGAATTACGGTGTTCTCTGGGTATATTCCCAGTAGTGGGAGGCCTGCGTCGTATGGTAGTTCTAGTCTTAGGTTTTGAAGGACCCTCCGTACAGTTCTCCACAGTGGCTGTATCAATTTACCTTCCCACCAACAGTGCAAGAGTGTTCCCTTTTCTCCAACCCCCCCCTCTCCAGCATTGATTGTTTCTAGACTTCTTTGATGAGGGCCACTCTGACCGGTGTGAGATGATATGTCATTGTACTTTTGATTTGCATTTCTCTAATGGTTAATGAGGTTGAGCATTCTTTCGTGTGTTTGTGGGCAGTCTGGATGTCTTCTTTGGAGAACTGTCTCTTGAGGTCTTCTGCCCAGTTTTGGGTTGGGTTGTTTGTCTTTTTGATATTGAGCTGCATGAGCTGCTTGTACGTTTTGGAGATGATTCCTTTGTCAGGTGCTTCCTCTGTAAATATTTTCTCCCATTCTAAGGGTTGTCTTTTCGTCTTGTTTATGGTTCCCTTTGCCGTGCAAAAGCTTTTAAATTCCCTTCAGTCCCGTTTGTTTATTTCTGTTTTTATTTCCATTTTTCTAGCATGTGGGTCCAAAAGGATCTTGCTGTGATTTCTGTCATAGAGTGTTCTGCTTATGCTTTCCTCTAAGCGTTTGGGAGTGCCTGGCCTTACATTTGGGTCTTTAACCCATTTGGAGTTTATTTTTGTGGATGGTGTTAGGGAGTCTCCTCCTTTCATCCTTGTACATGTACCTGTCCAGTTTTCCCAAGACCACTTACTGAAGAGGCTGACTTTTCTCCACTCTATATTCTTGCCTCCTTTATCAAAGATAAGGGGACCATATGTGCGTGTGTTTATCTCTGGGCTTTCTAGCCTGTTCCCTGGATCGATATGTCTGTTTTGGTGCCACTACCATATTCTCTTGATTACTGTAGCTTTGCAGGATCGTCTGAAGTCAGGGAGCCTGATTCCTCCAGCTCCATTTTTCGCTTTCAAGATTGCTTTGGCTATTCGGGGTCTTCTGTGTTTGCATACAAATTGTGAAATGTTTGGTTGGAGTTCTGTAAAAAATGCCAGTGGTAGTTTGATGGGGATCGCAGTAAATCTCTAGGTGGCTTTGGCGAGTAGAGTCATTTTCACAGTAGTGATTCTTCCGATCGAAGAACATGATCTATCTCTCCATCTGTGTGTATCATTTTTAATGTAGTTCGTCAGTGTCTTATAATGTGCTGCATACAGGTCTTTTGTCGCCTTAGGTATTTTTAGTCCTAGACATTTAATTCGTTGTGTTGCAATGGTAACTAGGAGTGTTTCCTTAATTTCACTTTCAGATTTTTCACCATTAGCGTATAGGAATGCCAGCGATTTCTGTGCATTATTTTTGTATCCTGCTACTTTACCAAATTCACTGCTTAGCTCTAGTAGTTTTCTGGTAGCCTCTTTCGGATTCTCTACGTATAGCATCGTGCCGCCTGAAAACAGTGACAGCTGTACTTCTTCTTTCCACCGTTGTAGTTTGAAAGCAGCCAAGTTGTCTGGCTTCAGAGTTTAACCGTTTCAGAAGCTATTTCAATAAAAGTGGGGACTTAACAGTGGCCGCTAGAATGAGGTTTACGAAGGGATTGCATGAAGTGAATGCATTTTTCGTGCAAAAACGAGGATGAATTTTGGGCGGTTACAGGAGTGAGTAGTTTGGACTGAATTTTGTTCCTTCAATACAAACAAGTTGCAAATATACTCCACAGTCTTTGGAGATAGGGTCTTTAGGACAGGAATCAAGTGAAAATGAGGCCATCAGGTCTTGCCCTAATTCAGTACGATTGGTGTCCTGGGATTGAAGATGGCTATGTTTGTCGTGTTACTCTCTCTGTATATATCAATGTCCTAGTTCCTGTTAAGACATGTAACCCTTGGTACTTTCTCCTGGCAGCCCTAGCCAATACATGCACCCTGCATAATGTGGGATGAGGCTTTATCTTTTGATCAGTCCACAAGTCCTTAAGAGAAAAGACTGCTCTTTCAAGGAAAAACGCGATTCTGCCTGAACAGCTGTTTCCTCGGTCTCCAGTCTGTCAGACTGCCCTGAATATTTTGACTTCCCAGTCCTCACCATACGTTAAGCCAATTCAAGAAAATCTCTCAATCTCAATCTCTCTCTCTCTCTCTCTCTCTCTCTCTCTCTCTCTCTCTCTCTCTCTTGCTCCCTTGCCTCCCCTGCCACCCCCAGGCAGCTAGTGGGTTCTGTTTCTCTGTGGAACCCAGACTAAAACACTTGTGTTATACCCACTAGTGGAATTATGGGGTCGTGAGGTAACTACCTCTGTAAATGTTGAAGGAAAGATAAGATGTTTTGCAAACGCTTTGCCGTATTCTACATTCCCTCCAGCAAAGTGTAACATATCCATTTCTTCCATATTGTTTTCATTTCTCTATATTTTTAACTTTCATTTTAGTTTTAGTTTTAATTTCTTAAAAGCAGTCATCAGTTTTAGACACATCAGTGTATAACTATCAAACCCATTGCCCAATTCAGCACACCACCATCCCCACCCCACTGTGGTTCTCCCCCCTTGGTGTCCATCCGTTGGTCCTCTACATCTCTGTCTCAACTTCTGCCCTGCAAACCCGTTCGTCTGTACCATTTCTCTAGGTGCCACAGACATGCGTTAATGTAGGACATTTGTTTTTCTCTTTCTCGCTAAGTTCACTCTGTGTGACCGTCTCTAGATCCACCCACGTCTCAACAAATGACTCCATTTCGTTCCTTTTAATGGCTGAGTAACATTCCATTGTATATATGTACCACAACTTCTTTATCCATTCGTCTGTCGATGGGCACGTGGCTTGCTTCCAGGACCTGGCTATTGTAAATAGTGCTGAAATGAATATTGGGGTGCATGTGTCTTTTGGAATTACGGTGTTCTCTGGGTATATTCCCAGTAGTGGGATGCCTGCGTCGTATGGTAGTTCTAGTCTTAGGTTTTGAAGGACCCTCCGTACAGTTCTCCACAGTGGCTGTATCAATTTACCTTCCCACCAACAGTGCAAGAGTGTTCCCTTTTCTCCACCCCCCCCCTCTCCAGCATTGATTGTTTCTAGACTTCTTTGATGAGGGCCACTCTGACCGGTGTGAGATGATATGTCATTGTACTTTTGATTTGCATTTCTCTAATGGTTAATGAGGTTGAGCATTCTTTCGTGTGTTTGTGGGCAGTCTGGATGTCTTCTTTGGAGAACTGTCTCTTGAGGTCTTCTGCCCAGTTTTGGGTTGGGTTGTTTGTCTTTTTGATATTGAGCTGCATGAGCTGCTTGTACGTTTTGGAGATGATTCCTTTGTCAGGTGCTTCCTCTGTAAATATTTTCTCCCATTCTAAGGGTTGTCTTTTCGTCTTGTTTATGGTTCCCTTTGCCGTGCAAAAGCTTTTAAATTCCCTTCAGTCCCGTTTGTTTATTTCTGTTTTTATTTCCATTTTTCTAGCATGTGGGTCCAAAAGGATCTTGCTGTGATTTCTGCCATAGAGTGTTCTGCTTATGCTTTCCTCTAAGCGTTTGGGAGTGCCTGGCCTTACATTTGGGTCTTTAACCCATTTGGAGTTTATCTTTGTGGATGGTGTTAGGGAGTCTCCTCCTTTCATCCTTGTACATGTACCTGTCCAGTTTTCCCAAGACCACTTACTGAAGAGGCTGACTTTTCTCCACTCTATATTCTTGCCTCCTTTATCAAAGATAAGGGGACCATATGTGCGTGTGTTTATCTCTGGGCTTTCTAGCCTGTTCCCTGGATCGATATGTCTGTTTTGGTGCCACTACCATATTCTCTTGATTACTGTAGCTTTGCAGGATCGTCTGAAGTCAGGGAGCCTGATTCCTCCAGCTCCATTTTTCGCTTTCAAGATTGCTTTGGCTATTCGGGGTCTTCTGTGTTTGCATACAAATTGTGAAATGTTTGGTTGGAGTTCTGTAAAAAATGCCAGTGGTAGTTTGATGGGGATCGCAGTAAATCTCTAGGTGGCTTTGGCGAGTAGAGTCATTTTCACAGTAGTGATTCTTCCGATCGAAGAACATGATCTATCTCTCCATCTGTGTGTATCATTTTTAATGTAGTTCATCAGTGTCTTATAATGTGCTGCATACAGGTCTTTTGTCGCCTTAGGTATTTTTAGTCCTAGACATTTAATTCGTTGTGTTGCAATGGTAACTAGGAGTGTTTCCTTAATTTCACTTTCAGATTTTTCACCATTAGCGTATAGGAATGCCAGCGATTTCTGTGCATTATTTTTGTATCCTGCTACTTTACCAAATTCACTGCTTAGCTCTAGTAGTTTTCTGGTAGCCTCTTTCGGATTCTCTACGTATAGCATCGTGCCGCCTGAAAACAGTGACAGCTGTACTTCTTCTTTCCACCGTTGTAGTTTGAAAGCAGCCAAGTTGTCTGGCTTCAGAGTTTAACCGTTTCAGAAGCTATTTCAATAAAAGTGGGGACTTAACAGTGGCCGCTAGAATGAGGTTTACGAAGGGATTGCATGAAGTGAATGCATTTTTCGTGCAAAAACGAGGATGAATTTTGGGCGGTTACAGGAGTGAGTAGTTTGGACTGAATTTTGTTCCTTCAATACAAACAAGTTGCAAATATACTCCACAGTCTTTGGAGATAGGGTCTTTAGGACAGGAATCAAGTGAAAATGAGGCCATCAGGTCTTGCCCTAATTCAGTACGATTGGTGTCCTGGGATTGAAGATGGCTATGTTTGTCGTGTTACTCTCTCTGTATATATCAATGTCCTAGTTCCTGTTAAGACATGTAACCCTTGGTACTTTCTCCTGGCAGCCCTAGCCAATACATGCACCCTGCATAATGTGGGATGAGGCTTTATCTTTTGATCAGTCCACAAGTCCTTAAGAGAAAAGACTGCTCTTTCAAGGAAAAACGTGATTCTGCCTGAACAGCTGTTTCCTCGGTCTCCAGTCTGTCAGACTGCCCTGAATATTTTGACTTCCCAGTCCTCACCATACGTTAAGCCAATTCAAGAAAATCTCTCAATCTCAATCTCTCTCTCTCTCTCTCTCTCTCTCTCTCGGTCTCTCTCTCTCTTGCTCCCTTGCCTCCCCTGCCACCCCCAGGCAGCTAGTGGGTTCTGTTTCTCTGTGGAACCCAGACTAAAACACTTGTGTTATACCCACTAGTGGAATTATGGGGTCGTGAGGTAACTACCTCTGTAAATGTTGAAGGAAAGATAAGATGTTTTGCAAACGCTTTGCCATATTCTACATTCCCTCCAGCAAAGTGTAACATATCCATTTCTTCCATATTGTTTTCATTTCTCTATATTTTTAACTTTCATTTTATTTTTAGTTTTAATTTCTTAAAAGCAGTCATCAGTTTTAGACACATCAGTGTATAACTATCAAACCCATTGCCCAATTCAGCACACCACCATCCCCACCCCACTGTGGTTCTCCCCCCTTGGTGTCCATCCGTTGGTCCTCTACATCTCTGTCTCAACTTCTGCCCTGCAAACCCGTTCGTCTGTACCATTTCTCTAGGTGCCACAGACATGCGTTAATGTAGGACATTTGTTTTTCTCTTTCTCGCTAAGTTCACTCTGTGTGACCGTCTCTAGATCCACCCACGTCTCAACAAATGACTCCATTTCGTTCCTTTTAATGGCTGAGTAACATTCCATTGTATATATGTACCACAACTTCTTTATCCATTCGTCTGTCGATGGGCACGTGGCTTGCTTCCAGGACCTGGCTATTGTAAATAGTGCTGAAATGAATATTGGGGTGCATGTGTCTTTTGGAATTACGGTGTTCTCTGGGTATATTCCCAGTAGTGGGATGCCTGCGTCGTATGGTAGTTCTAGTCTAAGATTTGAAGGACCCTTCGTACAGTTCTCCACAGTGGCTGTATCAATTTACCTTCCCACCAACAGTGCAAGAGTGTTCCCTTTTCTCCACCCCCCCCCTCTCCAGCATTGATTGTTTCTAGACTTCTTTGATGAGGGCCACTCTGACCGGTGTGAGATGATATGTCATTGTACTTTTGATTTGCATTTCTCTAATGGTTAATGAGGTTGAGCATTCTTTCGTGTGTTTGTGGGCAGTCTGGATGTCTTCTTTGGAGAACTGTCTCTTGAGGTCTTCTGCCCAGTTTTGGGTTGGGTTGTTTGTCTTTTTGATATTGAGCTGCATGAGCTGCTTGTACGTTTTGGAGATGATTCCTTTGTCAGGTGCTTCCTCTGTAAATATTTTCTCCCATTCTAAGGGTTGTCTTTTCGTCTTGTTTATGGTTCCCTTTACCATGCAAAAGCTTTTAAATTCCCTTCAGTCCCGTTTGTTTATTTCTGTTTTTATTTCCATTTTTCTAGCATGTGGGTCCAAAAGGATCTTGCTGTGATTTCTGTCATAGAGTGTTCTGCTTATGCTTTCCTCTAAGCGTTTGGGAGTGCCTGGCCTTAAATTTGGGTCTTTAACCCATTTGGAGTTTATCTTTGTGGATGGTGTTAGGGAGTCTCCTCCTTTCATCCTTGTACATGTACCTGTCCAGTTTTCCCAAGACCACTTACTGAAGAGGCTGACTTTTCTCCACTCTATATTCTTGCCTCCTTTATCAAAGATAAGGGGACCATATGTGCGTGTGTTTATCTCTGGGCTTTCTAGCCTGTTCCCTGGATCGATATGTCTGTTTTGGTGCCACTACCATATTCTCTTGATTACTGTAGCTTTGCAGGATCGTCTGAAGTCAGGGAGCCTGATTCCTCCAGCTCCATTTTTCGCTTTCAAGATTGCTTTGGCTATTCGGGGTCTTCTGTGTTTGCATACAAATTGTGAAATGTTTGGTTGGAGTTCTGTAAAAAATGCCAGTGGTAGTTTGATGGGGATCGCAGTAAATCTCTAGGTGGCTTTGGCGAGTAGAGTCATTTTCACAGTAGTGATTCTTCCGATCGAAGAACATGATCTATCTCTCCATCTGTGTGTATCATTTTTAATGTAGTTCATCAGTGTCTTATAATGTGCTGCATACAGGTCTTTTGTCGCCTTAGGTATTTTTAGTCCTAGACATTTAATTCGTTGTGTTGCAATGGTAACTAGGAGTGTTTCCTTAATTTCACTTTCAGATTTTTCACCATTAGTGTATAGGAATGCCAGCGATTTCTGTGCATTATTTTTGTATCCTGCTACTTTACCAAATTCACTGCTTAGCTCTAGTAGTTTTCTGGTAGCCTCTTTCGGATTCTCTACGTATAGCATCGTGCCGCCTGAAAACAGTGACAGCTGTACTTCTTCTTTCCACCGTTGTAGTTTGAAAGCAGCCAAGTTGTCTGGCTTCAGAGTTTAACCGTTTCAGAAGCTATTTCAATAAAAGTGGGGACTTAACAGTGGCCGCCAGAATGAGGTTTACGAAGGGATTGCATGAAGTGAATGCATTTTTCGTGCAAAAACGAGGATGAATTTTGGGCGGTTACAGGAGTGAGTAGTTTGGACTGAATTTTGTTCCTTCAATACAAACAAGTTGCAAATATACTCCACAGTCTTTGGAGATAGGGTCTTTAGGACAGGAATCAAGTGAAAATGAGGCCATCAGGTCTTGCCCTAATTCAGTACGATTGGTGTCCTGGGATTGAAGATGGCTATGTTTGTCGTGTTACTCTCTCTGTATATATCAATGTCCTAGTTCCTGTTAAGACATGTAACCCTTGGTACTTTCTCCTGGCAGCCCTAGCCAATACATGCACCCTGCATAATGTGGGATGAGGCTTTATCTTTTGATCAGTCCACAAGTCCTTAAGAGAAAAGACTGCTCTTTCAAGGAAAAACGCGATTCTGCCTGAACAGCTGTTTCCTCGGTCTCCAGTCTGTCAGACTGCCCTGAATATTTTGACTTCCCAGTCCTCACCATACGTTAAGCCAATTCAAGAAAATCTCTCAATCTCAATCTCTCTCTCTCTCTCTCTCTCTCTCTTGCTCCCTTGCCTCCCCTGCCACCCCCAGGCAGCTAGTGGGTTCTGTTTCTCTGTTGAACCCAGACTAAAACACTTGTGTTATACCCACTAGTGGAATTATGGGGTCGTGAGGTAACTACCTCTGTAAATGTTGAAGGAAAGATAAGATGTTTTGCAAACGCTTTGCCATATTCTACATTCCCTCCAGCAAAGTGTAACATATCCATTTCTTCCATATTGTTTTCATTTCTCTATATTTTTAACTTTCACTTTAGTTTTAGTTTTAATTTCTTAAAAGCAGTCATCAGTTTTAGACACATCAGTGTGTAACTATCAAACCCATTGCCCAATTCAGCACACCACCATCCCCACCCCACTGTGGTTCTCCCCCCTTGGTGTCCATCCGTTGGTCCTCTACATCTCTGTCTCAACTTCTGCCCTGCAAACCCGTTCGTCTGTACCATTTCTCTAGGTGCCACAGACATGCGTTAATGTAGGACATTTGTTTTTCTCTTTCTCGCTAAGTTCACTCTGTGTGACCGTCTCTAGATCCACCCACGTCTCAACAAATGACTCCATTTCGTTCCTTTTAATGGCTGAGTAACATTCCATTGTATATATGTACCACAACTTCTTTATCCATTCGTCTGTCGATGGGCACGTGGCTTGCTTCCAGGACCTGGCTATTGTAAATAGTGCTGAAATGAATATTGGGGTGCATGTGTCTTTTGGAATTACGGTGTTCTCTGGGTATATTCCCAGTAGTGGGATGCCTGCGTCGTATGGTAGTTCTAGTCTTAGGTTTTGAAGGACCCTCCGTACAGTTCTCCACAGTGGCTGTATCAATTTACCTTCCCACCAACAGTGCAAGAGTGTTCCCTTTTCTCCACCCCCCCCTCTCCAGCATTGATTGTTTCTAGACTTCTTTGATGAGGGCCACTCTGACCGGTGTGAGATGATATGTCATTGTACTTTTGATTTGCATTTCTCTAATGGTTAATGAGGTTGAGCATTCTTTCGTGTGTTTGTGGGCAGTCTGGATGTCTTCTTTGGAGAACTGTCTCTTGAGGTCTTCTGCCCAGTTTTGGGTTGGGTTGTTTGTCTTTTTGATATTGAGCTGCATGAGCTGCTTGTAAGTTTTGGAGATGATTCCTTTGTCAGGTGCTTCCTCTGTAAATATTTTCTCCCATTCTAAGGGTTGTCTTTTCGTCTTGTTTATGGTTCCCTTTGCCGTGCAAAAGCTTTTAAATTCCCTTCAGTCCCGTTTGTTTATTTCTGTTTTTATTTCCATTTTTCTAGCATGTGGGTCCAAAAGGATCTTGCTGTGATTTCTGTCATAGAGTGTTCTGCTTATGCTTTCCTCTAAGCGTTTGGGAGTGCCTGGCCTTACATTTGGGTCTTTAACCCATTTGGAGTTTATTTTTGTGGATGGTGTTAGGGAGTCTCCTCCTTTCATCCTTGTACATGTACCTGTCCAGTTTTCCCAAGACCACTTACTGAAGAGGCTGACTTTTCTCCACTCTATATTCTTGCCTCCTTTATCAAAGATAAGGGGACCATATGTGCGTGTGTTTATCTCTGGGCTTTCTAGCCTGTTCCCTGGATCGATATGTCTGTTTTGGTGCCACTACCATATTCTCTTGATTACTGTAGCTTTGCAGGATCGTCTGAAGTCAGGGAGCCTGATTCCTCCAGCTCCATTTTTCGCTTTCAAGATTGCTTTGGCTATTCGGGGTCTTCTGTGTTTGCATACAAATTGTGAAATGTTTGGTTGGAGTTCTGTAAAAAATGCCAGTGGTAGTTTGATGGGGATCGCAGTAAATCTCTAGGTGGCTTTGGCGAGTAGAGTCATTTTCACAGTAGTGATTCTTCCGATCGAAGAACATGATCTATCTCTCCATCTGTGTGTATCATTTTTAATGTAGTTCATCAGTGTCTTATAATGTGCTGCATACAGGTCTTTTGTCGCCTTAGGTATTTTTAGTCCTAGACATTTAATTCGTTGTGTTGCAATGGTAACTAGGAGTGTTTCCTTAATTTCACTTTCAGATTTTTCACCATTAGCGTATAGGAATGCCAGCGATTTCTGTGCATTATTTTTGTATCCTGCTACTTTACCAAATTCACTGCTTAGCTCTAGTAGTTTTCTGGTAGCCTCTTTCGGATTCTCTACGTATAGCATCGTGGCGCCTGAAAACAGTGACAGCTGTCCTTCTTCTTTCCACCGTTGTAGTTTGAAAGCAGCCAAGTTGTCTGGCTTCAGAGTTTAACCGTTTCAGAAGCTATTTCAATCAAAGTGGGGACTTAACAGTGGCCGCTAGAATGAGGTTTACGAAGGGATTGCATGAAGTGAATGCATTTTTCGTGCAAAAACGAGGATGAATTTTGGGCGGTTACAGGAGTGAGTAGTTTGGACTGAATTTTGTTCCTTCAATACAAACAAGTTGCAAATATACTCCACAGTCTTTGGAGATAGGGTCTTTAGGACAGGAATCAAGTGAAAATGAGGCCATCAGGTCTTGCCCTAATTCAGTACGATTGGTGTCCTGGGATTGAAGATGGCTATGTTTGTCGTGTTACTCTCTCTGTATATATCAATGTCCTAGTTCCTGTTAAGACATGTAACCCTTGGTACTTTCTCCTGGCAGCCCTAGCCAATACATGCACCCTGCAAAATGTGGGATGAGGCTTTATCTTTTGATCAGTCCACAAGTCCTTAAGAGAAAAGACTGCTCTTTCAAGGAAAAACGCGATTCTGCCTGAACAGCTGTTTCCTCGGTCTCCAGTCTGTCAGACTGCCCTGAATATTTTGACTTCCCAGTCCTCACCATACGTTAAGCCAATTCAAGAAAATCTCTCAATCTCAATCTCTCTCTCTCTCTCTCTCTCTCTCTCTCTCTCTCTTGCTCCCTTGCCTCCCCTGCCACCCCCAGGCAGCTAGTGGGTTCTGTTTCTCTGTGGAACCCAGACTAAAACACTTGTGTTATACCCACTAGTGGAATTATGGGGTCGTGAGGTAACTACCTCTGTAAATGTTGAAGGAAAGATAAGATGTTTTGCAAACGCTTTGCCATATTCTACATTCCCTCCAGCAAAGTGTAACATATCCATTTCTTCCATATTGTTTTCATTTCTCTATATTTTTAACTTTCATTTTAGTTTTAGTTTTAATTTCTTAAAAGCAGTCATCAGTTTTAGACACATCAGTGTATAACTATCAAACCCATTGCCCAATTCAGCACACCACCATCCCCACCCCACTGTGGTTCTCCCCCCTTGGTGTCCATCCGTTGGTCCTCTACATCTCTGTCTCAAATTCTGCCCTGCAAACCCGTTCGTCTGTACCATTTCTCTAGGTGCCACAGACATGCGTTAATGTAGGACATTTGTTTTTCTCTTTCTCGCTAAGTTCACTCTGTGTGACCGTCTCTAGATCCACCCACGTCTCAACAAATGACTCCATTTCGTTCCTTTTAATGGCTGAGTAATATTCCATTGTATATATGTACCACAACTTCTTTATCCATTCGTCTGTCGATGGGCACGTGGCTTGCTTCCAGGACCTGGCTATTGTAAATAGTGCTGAAATGAATATTGGGGTGCATGTGTCTTTTGGAATTACGGTGTTCTCTGGGTATATTCCCAGTAGTGGGATGCCTGCGTCGTATGGTAGTTCTAGTCTTAGGTTTTGAAGGACCCTCCATACAGTTCTCCACAGTGGCTGTATCAATTTACCTTCCCACCAACAGTGCAAGAGTGTTCCCTTTTCTCCACCCCCCCCCTCTCCAGCATTGATTGTTTCTAGACTTCTTTGATGAGGGCCACTCTGACCGGTGTGAGATGACATGTCATTGTACTTTTGATTTGCATTTCTCTAATGGTTAATGAGGTTGAGCATTCTTTCGTGTGTTTGTGGGCAGTCTGGATGTCTTCTTTGGAGAACTGTCTCTTTAGGTCTTCTGCCCAGTTTTGGGTTGGGTTGTTTGTCTTTTTGATATTGAGCTGCATGAGCTGCTTGTACGTTTTGGAGATGATTCCTTTGTCAGATGCTTCCTCTGTAAATATTTTCTCCCATTCTAAGGGTTGTCTTTTCGTCTTCTTTATGGTTCCCTTTGCCGTGCAAAAGCTTTTAAATTCCCTTCAGTCCCGTTTGTTTATTTCTGTTTTTATTTCCATTTTTCTAACATGTGGGTCCAAAAGGATCTTGCTGTGATTTCTGTCATAGAGTGTTCTGCTTATGCTTTCCTCTAAGCGTTTGGGAGTGCCTGGCCTTACATTTGGGTCTTTAACCCATTTGGAGTTTATTTTTGTGGATGGTGTTAGGGAGTCTCCTCCTTTCATCCTTGTACATGTACCTGTCCAGTTTTCCCAAGACCACTTACTGAAGAGGCTGACTTTTCTCCACTCTATATTCTTGCCTCCTTTATCAAAGATAAGGGGACCATATGTGCGTGTGTTTATCTCTGGGCTTTCTAGCCTGTTCCCTGGATCGATATGTCTGTTTTGGTGCCACTACCATATTCTCTTGATTATTGTAGCTTTGCAGGATCGTCTGAAGTCAGGGAGCCTGATTCCTCCAGCTCCATTTTTCGCTTTCAAGATTGCTTTGGCTATTCGGGGTCTTCTGTGTTTGCATACAAATTGTGAAATGTTTGGTTGGAGTTCTGTAAAAAATGCCAGTGGTAGTTTGATGGGGATCGCAGTAAATCTCTAGGTGGCTTTGGCGAGTAGAGTCATTTTCACAGTAGTGATTCTTCCGATCGAAGAACATGATCTATCTCTCCATCTGTGTGTATCATTTTTAATGTAGTTCATCAGTGTCTTATAATGTGCTGCATACAGGTCTTTTGTCGCCTTAGGTATTTTTAGTCCTAGACATTTAATTCGTTGTGTTGCAATGGTAACTAGGAGTGTTTCCTTAATTTCACTTTCAGATTTTTCACCATTAGCGTATAGGAATGCCAGCGATTTCTGTGCATTATTTTTGTATCCTGCTACTTTACCAAATTCACTGCTTAGCTCTAGTAGTTTTCTGGTAGCCTCTTTCTGATTCTCTACGTATAGCATCGTGGCGCCTGAAAACAGTGACAGCTGTACTTCTTCTTTCCACCGTTGTAGTTTGAAAGCAGCCAGGTTGTCTGGCTTCAGAGTTTAACCGTTTCAGAAGCTATTTCAATAAAAGTGGGGACTTAACAGTGGCCGCTAGAATGAGGTTTACGAAGGGATTGCATGAAGTGAATGCATTTTTCGTGCAAAAACGAGGATGAATTTTGGGCGGTTACAGGAGTGAGTAGTTTGGACTGAATTTTGTTCCTTCAATACAAACAAGTTGCAAATATACTCCACAGTCTTTGGAGATAGGGTCTTTAGGACAGGAATCAAGTGAAAATGAGGCCATCAGGTCTTGCCCTAATTCAGTACGATTGGTGTCCTGGGATTGAAGATGGCTATGTTTGTCGTGTTACTCTCTCTGTATATATCAATGTCCTAGTTCCTGTTAAGACATGTAACCCTTGGTACTTTCTCCTGGCAGCCCTAGCCAATACATGCACCCTGCATAATGTGGGATGAGGCTTTATCTTTTGATCAGTCCACAAGTCCCTAAGAGAAAAGACTGCTCTTTCAAGGAAAAACGCGATTCTGCCTGAACAGCTGTTTCCTCGGTCTCCAGGCTGTCAGACTGCCCTGAATATTTTGACTTCCCAGTCCTCACCATACGTTAAGCCAATTCAAGAAAATCTCTCAATCTCAATCTCTCTCTCTCTCTCTCTCTCTCTCTCTCTCTCTCTCTCTTGCTCCCTTGCCTCCCCTGCCACCCCCAGGCAGCTAGTGGGTTCTGTTTCTCTGTGGAACCCAGACTAAAACACTTGTGTTATACCCACTAGTGGAATTATGGGGTCGTGAGGTAACTACCTCTGTAAATGTTGAAGGAAAGATAAGATGTTTTGCAAACGCTTTGCCATGTTCTACATTCCCTCCAGCAAAGTGTAACATATCCATTTCTTCCATATTGTTTTCATTTCTCTATATTTTTAACTTTCATTTTAGTTTTAGTTTTAATTTCTTAAAAGCAGTCATCAGTTTTAGACACATCAGTGTATAACTATCAAACCCATTGCCCAATTCAGCACACCACCATCCCCACCCCACTGTGGTTCTCCCCCCTTGGTGTCCATCCGTTGGTCCTCTACATCTCTGTCTCAACTTCTGCCCTGCAAACCCGTTCGTCTGTACCATTTCTCTAGGTGCCACAGACATGCGTTAATGTAGGACATTTGTTTTTCTCTTTCTCGCTAAGTTCACTCTGTGTGACCGTCTCTAGATCCACCCACGTCTCAACAAATGACTCCATTTCGTTCCTTTTAATGGCTGAGTAACATTCCATTGTATATATGTACCACAACTTCTTTATCCATTCGTCTGTCGATGGGCACGTGGCTTGCTTCCAGGACCTGGCTATTGTAAATAGTGCTGAAATGAATATTGGGGTGCATGTGTCTTTTGGAATTACGGTGTTCTCTGGGTATATTCCCAGTAGTGGGATGCCTGCGTCGTATGGTAGTTCTAGTCTTAGGTTTTGAAGGACCCTCCGTACAGTTCTCCACAGTGGCTGTATCAATTTACCTTCCCACCAACAGTGCAAGAGTGTTCCCTTTTCTCCACCCCCTCCCCTCCAGCATTGATTGTTTCTAGACTTCTTTGATGAGGGCCACTCTGACCGGTGTGAGATGATATGTCATTGTACTTTTGATTTGCATTTCTCTAATGGTTAATGAGGTTGAGCATTCTTTCGTGTGTTTGTGGGCAGTCTGGATGTCTTCTTTGGAGAACTGTCTCTTGAGGTCTTCTGCCCAGTTTTGGGTTGGGTTGTTTGTCTTTTTGATATTGAGCTGCATGAGCTGCTTGTAAGTTTTGGAGATGATTCCTTTGTCAGGTGCTTCCTCTGTAAATATTTTCTCCCATTCTAAGGGTTGTCTTTTCGTCTTGTTTATGGTTCCCTTTGCCGTGCAAAAGCTTTTAAATTCCCTTCAGTCCCGTTTGTTTATTTCTGTTTTTATTTCCATTTTTCTAGCATGTGGGTCCAAAAGGATCTTGCTGTGATTTCTGTCATAGAGTGTTCTGCTTATGCTTTCCTCTAAGCGTTTGGGAGTGCCTGGCCTTACATTTGGGTCTTTAACCCATTTGGAGTTTATTTTTGTGGATGGTGTTAGGGAGTCTCCTCCTTTCATCCTTGTACATGTACCTGTCCAGTTTTCCCAAGACCACTTACTGAAGAGGCTGACTTTTCTCCACTCTATATTCTTGCCTCCTTTATCAAAGATAAGGGGACCATATGTGCGTGTGTTTATCTCTGGGCTTTCTAGCCTGTTCCCTGGATCGATATGTCTGTTTTGGTGCCACTACCATATTCTCTTGATTACTGTAGCTTTGCAGGATCGTCTGAAGTCAGGGAGCCTGATTCCTCCAGCTCCATTTTTCGCTTTCAAGATTGCTTTGGCTATTCGGGGTCTTCTGTGTTTGCATACAAATTGTGAAATGTTTGGTTGGAGTTCTGTAAAAAATGCCAGTGGTAGTTTGATAGGGATCGCAGTAAATCTCTAGGTGGCTTTGGCGAGTAGAGTCATTTTCACAGTAGTGATTCTTCCGATCGAAGAACATGATCTATCTCTCCATCTGTGTGTATCATTTTTAATGTAGTTCATCAGTGTCTTATAATGTGCTGCATACAGGTCTTTTGTCGCCTTAGGTATTTTTAGTCCTAGACATTTAATTCGTTGTGTTGCAATGGTAACTAGGAGTGTTTCCTTAATTTCACTTTCAGATTTTTCACCATTAGCGTATAGGAATGCCAGCGATTTCTGTGCATTATTTTTGTATCCTGCTACTTTACCAAATTCACTGCTTAGCTCTAGTAGTTTTCTGGTAGCCTCTTTCGGATTCTCTACGTATAGCATCGTGGCGCCTGAAAACAGTGACAGCTGTCCTTCTTCTTTCCACCGTTGTAGTTTGAAAGCAGCCAAGTTGTCTGGCTTCAGAGTTTAACCGTTTCAGAAGCTATTTCAATCAAAGTGGGGACTTAACAGTGGCCGCTAGAATGAGGTTTACGAAGGGATTGCATGAAGTGAATGCATTTTTCGTGCAAAAACGAGGATGAATTTTGGGCGGTTACAGGAGTGAGTAGTTTGGACTGAATTTTGTTCCTTCAATACAAACAAGTTGCAAATATACTCCACAGTCTTTGGAGATAGGGTCTTTAGGACAGGAATCAAGTGAAAATGAGGCCATCAGGTCTTGCCCTAATTCAGTACGATTGGTGTCCTGGGATTGAAGATGGCTATGTTTGTCGTGTTACTCTCTCTGTATATATCAATGTCCTAGTTCCTGTTAAGACATGTAACCCTTGGTACTTTCTCCTGGCAGCCCTAGCCAATACATGCACCCTGCAAAATGTGGGATGAGGCTTTATCTTTTGATCAGTCCACAAGTCCTTAAGAGAAAAGACTGCTCTTTCAAGGAAAAACGCGATTCTGCCTGAACAGCTGTTTCCTCGGTCTCCAGTCTGTCAGACTGCCCTGAATATTTTGACTTCCCAGTCCTCACCATACGTTAAGCCAATTCAAGAAAATCTCTCAATCTCAATCTCTCTCTCTCTCTCTCTCTCTCTCTCTCTCTCTCTTGCTCCCTTGCCTCCCCTGCCACCCCCAGGCAGCTAGTGGGTTCTGTTTCTCTGTGGAACCCAGACTAAAACACTTGTGTTATACCCACTAGTGGAATTATGGGGTCGTGAGGTAACTACCTCTGTAAATGTTGAAGGAAAGATAAGATGTTTTGCAAACGCTTTGCCATATTCTACATTCCCTCCAGCAAAGTGTAACATATCCATTTCTTCCATATTGTTTTCATTTCTCTATATTTTTAACTTTCATTTTAGTTTTAGTTTTAATTTCTTAAAAGCAGTCATCAGTTTTAGACACATCAGTGTATAACTATCAAACCCATTGCCCAATTCAGCACACCACCATCCCCACCCCACTGTGGTTCTCCCCCCTTGGTGTCCATCCGTTGGTCCTCTACATCTCTGTCTCAAATTCTGCCCTGCAAACCCGTTCGTCTGTACCATTTCTCTAGGTGCCACAGACATGCGTTAATGTAGGACATTTGTTTTTCTCTTTCTCGCTAAGTTCACTCTGTGTGACCGTCTCTAGATCCACCCACGTCTCAACAAATGACTCCATTTCGTTCCTTTTAATGGCTGAGTAATATTCCATTGTATATATGTACCACAACTTCTTTATCCATTCGTCTGTCGATGGGCACGTGGCTTGCTTCCAGGACCTGGCTATTGTAAATAGTGCTGAAATGAATATTGGGGTGCATGTGTCTTTTGGAATTACGGTGTTCTCTGGGTATATTCCCAGTAGTGGGATGCCTGCGTCGTATGGTAGTTCTAGTCTTAGGTTTTGAAGGACCCTCCATACAGTTCTCCACAGTGGCTGTATCAATTTACCTTCCCACCAACAGTGCAAGAGTGTTCCCTTTTCTCCACCCCCCCCCTCTCCAGCATTGATTGTTTCTAGACTTCTTTGATGAGGGCCACTCTGACCGGTGTGAGATGACATGTCATTGTACTTTTGATTTGCATTTCTCTAATGGTTAATGAGGTTGAGCATTCTTTCGTGTGTTTGTGGGCAGTCTGGATGTCTTCTTTGGAGAACTGTCTCTTTAGGTCTTCTGCCCAGTTTTGGGTTGGGTTGTTTGTCTTTTTGATATTGAGCTGCATGAGCTGCTTGTACGTTTTGGAGATGATTCCTTTGTCAGATGCTTCCTCTGTAAATATTTTCTCCCATTCTAAGGGTTGTCTTTTCGTCTTCTTTATGGTTCCCTTTGCCGTGCAAAAGCTTTTAAATTCCCTTCAGTCCCGTTTGTTTATTTCTGTTTTTATTTCCATTTTTCTAACATGTGGGTCCAAAAGGATCTTGCTGTGATTTCTGTCATAGAGTGTTCTGCTTATGCTTTCCTCTAAGCGTTTGGGAGTGCCTGGCCTTACATTTGGGTCTTTAACCCATTTGGAGTTTATTTTTGTGGATGGTGTTAGGGAGTCTCCTCCTTTCATCCTTGTACATGTACCTGTCCAGTTTTCCCAAGACCACTTACTGAAGAGGCTGACTTTTCTCCACTCTATATTCTTGCCTCCTTTATCAAAGATAAGGGGACCATATGTGCGTGTGTTTATCTCTGGGCTTTCTAGCCTGTTCCCTGGATCGATATGTCTGTTTTGGTGCCACTACCATATTCTCTTGATTACTGTAGCTTTGCAGGATCGTCTGAAGTCAGGGAGCCTGATTCCTCCAGCTCCATTTTTCGCTTTCAAGATTGCTTTGGCTATTCGGGGTCTTCTGTGTTTGCATACAAATTGTGAAATGTTTGGTTGGAGTTCTGTAAAAAATGCCAGTGGTAGTTTGATGGGGATCGCAGTAAATCTCTAGGTGGCTTTGGCGAGTAGAGTCATTTTCACAGTAGTGATTCTTCCGATCGAAGAACATGATCTATCTCTCCATCTGTGTGTATCATTTTTAATGTAGTTCATCAGTGTCTTATAATGTGCTGCATACAGGTCTTTTGTCGCCTTAGGTATTTTTAGTCCTAGACATTTAATTCGTTGTGTTGCAATGGTAACTAGGAGTGTTTCCTTAATTTCACTTTCAGATTTTTCACCATTAGCGTATAGGAATGCCAGCGATTTCTGTGCATTATTTTTGTATCCTGCTACTTTACCAAATTCACTGCTTAGCTCTAGTAGTTTTCTGGTAGCCTCTTTCTGATTCTCTACGTATAGCATCGTGGCGCCTGAAAACAGTGACAGCTGTACTTCTTCTTTCCACCGTTGTAGTTTGAAAGCAGCCAGGTTGTCTGGCTTCAGAGTTTAACCGTTTCAGAAGCTATTTCAATAAAAGTGGGGACTTAACAGTGGCCGCTAGAATGAGGTTTACGAAGGGATTGCATGAAGTGAATGCATTTTTCGTGCAAAAACGAGGATGAATTTTGGGCGGTTACAGGAGTGAGTAGTTTGGACTGAATTTTGTTCCTTCAATACAAACAAGTTGCAAATATACTCCACAGTCTTTGGAGATAGGGTCTTTAGGACAGGAATCAAGTGAAAATGAGGCCATCAGGTCTTGCCCTAATTCAGTACGATTGGTGTCCTGGGATTGAAGATGGCTATGTTTGTCGTGTTACTCTCTCTGTATATATCAATGTCCTAGTTCCTGTTAAGACATGTAACCCTTGGTACTTTCTCCTGGCAGCCCTAGCCAATACATGCACCCTGCATAATGTGGGATGAGGCTTTATCTTTTGATCAGTCCACAAGTCCCTAAGAGAAAAGACTGCTCTTTCAAGGAAAAACGCGATTCTGCCTGAACAGCTGTTTCCTCGGTCTCCAGGCTGTCAGACTGCCCTGAATATTTTGACTTCCCAGTCCTCACCATACGTTAAGCCAATTCAAGAAAATCTCTCAATCTCAATCTCTCTCTCTCTCTCTCTCTCTCTCTCTCTCTCTCTCTCTTGCTCCCTTGCCTCCCCTGCCACCCCCAGGCAGCTAGTGGGTTCTGTTTCTCTGTGGAACCCAGACTAAAACACTTGTGTTATACCCACTAGTGGAATTATGGGGTCGTGAGGTAACTACCTCTGTAAATGTTGAAGGAAAGATAAGATGTTTTGCAAACGCTTTGCCATGTTCTACATTCCCTCCAGCAAAGTGTAACATATCCATTTCTTCCATATTGTTTTCATTTCTCTATATTTTTAACTTTCATTTTAGTTTTAGTTTTAATTTCTTAAAAGCAGTCATCAGTTTTAGACACATCAGTGTATAACTATCAAACCCATTGCCCAATTCAGCACACCACCATCCCCACCCCACTGTGGTTCTCCCCCCTTGGTGTCCATCCGTTGGTCCTCTACATCTCTGTCTCAACTTCTGCCCTGCAAACCCGTTCGTCTGTACCATTTCTCTAGGTGCCACAGACATGCGTTAATGTAGGACATTTGTTTTTCTCTTTCTCGCTAAGTTCACTCTGTGTGACCGTCTCTAGATCCACCCACGTCTCAACAAATGACTCCATTTCGTTCCTTTTAATGGCTGAGTAACATTCCATTGTATATATGTACCACAACTTCTTTATCCATTCGTCTGTCGATGGGCACGTGGCTTGCTTCCAGGACCTGGCTATTGTAAATAGTGCTGAAATGAATATTGGGGTGCATGTGTCTTTTGGAATTACGGTGTTCTCTGGGTATATTCCCAGTAGTGGGATGCCTGCGTCGTATGGTAGTTCTAGTCTTAGGTTTTGAAGGACCCTCCGTACAGTTCTCCACAGTGGCTGTATCAATTTACCTTCCCACCAACAGTGCAAGAGTGTTCCCTTTTCTCCACCCCCCCCTCTCCAGCATTGATTGTTTCTAGACTTCTTTGATGAGGGCCACTCTGACCGGTGTGAGATGATATGTCATTGTACTTTTGATTTGCATTGCTCTAATGGTTAATGAGGTTGAGCATTCTTTCGTGTGTTTGTGGGCAGTCTGGATGTCTTCTTTGGAGAACTGTCTCTTGAGGTCTTCTGCCCAGTTTTGGGTTGGGTTGTTTGTCTTTTTGATATTGAGCTGCATGAGCTGCTTGTACGTTTTGGAGATGATTCCTTTGTCAGGTGCTTCCTCTGTAAATATTTTCTCCCATTCTAAGGGTTGTCTTTTCGTCTTGTTTATGGTTCCCTTTGCCGTGCAAAAGCTTTTAAATTCCCTTCAGTCCCGATTGTTTATTTCTGTTTTTATTTCCATTTTTCTAGCATGTGGGTCCAAAAGGATCTTGCTGTGATTTCTGTCATAGAGTGTTCTGCTTATGCTTTCCTCTAAGCGTTTGGGAGTGCCTGGCCTTACATTTGGGTCTTTAACCCATTTGGAGTTTATCTTTGTGGATGGTGTTAGGGAGTCTCCTCCTTTCATCCTTGTACATGTACCTGTCCAGTTTTCCCAAGACCACTTACTGAAGAGGCTGACTTTTCTCCACTCTATATTCTTGCCTCCTTTATCAAAGATAAGGGGACCATATGTGCGTGTGTTTATCTCTGGGCTTTCTAGCCTGTTCCCTGGATCGATATGTCTGTTTTGGTGCCACTACCATATTCTCTTGATTACTGTAGCTTTGCAGGATCGTCTGAAGTCAGGGAGCCTGATTCCTCCAGCTCCATTTTTCGCTTTCAAGATTGCTTTGGCTATTCGGGGTCTTCTGTGTTTGCATACAAATTGTGAAATGTTTGGTTGGAGTTCTGTAAAAAATGCCAGTGGTAGTTTGATGGGGATCGCAGTAAATCTCTAGGTGGCTTTGGCGAGTAGAGTCATTTTCACAGTAGTGATTCTTCCGATCGAAGAACATGATCTATCTCTCCATCTGTGTGTATCATTTTTAATGTAGTTCATCAGTGTCTTATAATGTGCTGCATACAGGTCTTTTGTCGCCTTAGGTATTTTTAGTCCTAGACATTTAATTCGTTGTGTTGCAATGGTAACTAGGAGTGTTTCCTTAATTTCACTTTCAGATTTTTCACCATTAGCGTATAGGAATGCCAGCGATTTCTGTGCATTATTTTTGTATCCTGCTACTTTACCAAATTCACTGCTTAGCTCTAGTAGTTTTCTGGTAGCCTCTTTCGGATTCTCTACGTATAGCATCGTGCCGCCTGAAAACAGTGACAGCTGTACTTCTTCTTTCCACCGTTGTAGTTTGAAAGCAGCCAAGTTGTCTGGCTTCAGAGTTTAACCGTTTCAGAAGCTATTTCAATCAAAGTGGGGACTTAACAGTGGCCGCTAGAATGAGGTTTACGAAGGGATTGCATGAAGTGAATGCATTTTTCGTGCAAAAACGAGGATGAATTTTGGGCGGTTACAGGAGTGAGTAGTTTGGACTGAATTTTGTTCCTTCAATACAAACAAGTTGCAAATATACTCCACAGTCTTTGGAGATAGGGTCTTTAGGACAGGAATCAAGTGAAAATGAGGCCATCAGGTCTTGCCCTAATTCAGTACGATTGGTGTCCTGGGATTGAAGATGGCTATGTTTGTCGTGTTACTCTCTCTGTATATATCAATGTCCTAGTTCCTGTTAAGACATGTAACCCTTGGTACTTTCTCCTGGCAGCCCTAGCCAATACATGCACCCTGCATAATGTGGGATGAGGTTTTATCTTTTGATCAGTCCACAAGTCCTTAAGAGAAAAGACTGCTCTTTCAAGGAAAAACGCGATTCTGCCTGAACAGCTGTTTCCTCGGTCTCCAGTCTGTCAGACTGCCCTGAATATTTTGACTTCCCAGTCCTCACCATACGTTAAGCCAATTCAAGAAAATCTCTCAATCTCAATCTCTCTCTCTCTCTCTCTCTCTCTTGCTCCCTTGCCTCCCCTGCCACCCCCAGGCAGCTAGTGGGTTCTGTTTCTCTGTGGAACCCAGACTAAAACACTTGTGTTATACCCACTAGTGGAATTATGAGGTCGTGAGGTAACTACCTCTGTAAATGTTGAAGGAAAGATAAGATGTTTTGCAAACGCTTTGCCGTATTCTACATTCCCTCCAGCAAAGTGTAACATATCCATTTCTTCCATATTGTTTTCATTTCTCTATATTTTTAACTTTCATTTTATTTTTAGTTTTAATTTCTTAAAAGCAGTCATCAGTTTTAGACACATCAGTGTATAACTATCAAACCCATTGCCCAATTCAGCACACCACCATCCCCACCCCACTGTGGTTCTCCCCCCTTGGTGTCCATCCGTTGGTCGTCTACATCTCTGTCTCAACTTCTGCCCTGCAAACCCGTTCGTCTGTACCATTTCTCTAGGTGCCACAGACATGCGTTAATGTAGGACATTTGTTTTTCTCTTTCTCGCTAAGTTCACTCTGTGTGACCGTCTCTAGATCCACCCACGTCTCAACAAATGACTCCATTTCGTTCCTTTTAATGGCTGAGTAACACTCCATTGTATATATGTACCACAACTTCTTTATCCATTCGTCTGTCGATGGGCACGTGGCTTGCTTCCAGGACCTGGCTATTGTAAATAGTGCTGAAATGAATATTGGGGTGCATGTGTCTTTTGGAATTACGGTGTTCTCTGGGTATATTCCCAGTAGTGGGATGCCTGCGTCGTATGGTAGTTCTATTCTTAGGTTTTGAAGGACCCTCCGTACAGTTCTCCACAGTGGCTGTATCAATTTACCTTCCCACCAACAGTGCAAGAGTGTTCCCTTTTCTCCACCCCCCCTCTCCAGCATTGATTGTTTCTAGACTTCTTTGATGAGGGCCACTCTGACCGGTGTGAGATGATATGTCATTGTACTTTTGATTTGCATTTCTCTAATGGTTAATGAGGTTGAGCATTCTTTCGTGTGTTTGTGGGCAGTCTGGATGTCTTCTTTGGAGAACTGTCTCTTGAGGTCTTCTGCCCAGTTTTGGGTTGGGTTGTTTGTCTTTTTGATATTGAGCTGCATGAGCTGCTTGTACGTTTTGGAGATGATTCCTTTGTCAGGTGCTTCCTCTGTAAATATTTTCTCCCATTCTAAGGGTTGTCTTTTCGTCTTGTTTATGGTTCCCTTTGCCGTGCAAAAGCTTTTAAATTCCCTTCAGTCCCGATTGTTTATTTCTGTTTTTATTTCCATTTTTCTAGCATGTGGGTCCAAAAGGATCTTGCTGTGATTTCTGTCATAGAGTGTTCTGCTTATGCTTTCCTCTAAGCGTTTGGGAGTGCCTGGCCTTACATTTGGGTCTTTAACCCATTTGGAGTTTATCTTTGTGGATGGTGTTAGGGAGTCTCCTCCTTTCATCCTTGTACATGTACCTGTCCAGTTTTCCCAAGACCACTTACTGAAGAGGCTGACTTTTCTCCACTCTATATTCTTGCCTCCTTTATCAAAGATAAGGGGACCATATGTGCGTGTGTTTATCTCTGGGCTTTCTAGCCTGTTCCCTGGATCGATATGTCTGTTTTGGTGCCACTACCATATTCTCTTGATTACTGTAGCTTTGCAGGATCGTCTGAAGTCAGGGAGCCTGATTCCTCCAGCTCCATTTTTCGCTTTCAAGATTGCTTTGGCTATTCGGGGTCTTCTGTGTTTGCATACAAATTGTGAAATGTTTGGTTGGAGTTCTGTAAAAAATGCCAGTGGTAGTTTGATGGGGATCGCAGTAAATCTCTAGGTGGCTTTGGCGAGTAGAGTCATTTTCACAGTAGTGATTCTTCCGATCGAAGAACATGATCTATCTCTCCATCTGTGTGTATCATTTTTAATGTAGTTCATCAGTGTCTTATAATGTGCTGCATACAGGTCTTTTGTCGCCTTAGGTATTTTTAGTCCTAGACATTTAATTCGTTGTGTTGCAATGGTAACTAGGAGTGTTTCCTTAATTTCACTTTCAGATTTTTCACCATTAGCGTATAGGAATGCCAGCGATTTCTGTGCATTATTTTTGTATCCTGCTACTTTACCAAATTCACTGCTTAGCTCTAGTAGTTTTCTGGTAGCCTCTTTCGGATTCTCTACGTATAGCATCGTGCCGCCTGAAAACAGTGACAGCTGTACTTCTTCTTTCCACCGTTGTAGTTTGAAAGCAGCCAAGTTGTCTGGCTTCAGAGTTTAACCGTTTCAGAAGCTATTTCAATAAAAGTGGGGACTTAACAGTGGCCGCTAGAATGAGGTTTACGAAGGGATTGCATGAAGTGAATGCATTTTTCGTGCAAAAACGAGGATGAATTTTGGGCGGTTACAGGAGTGAGTAGTTTGGACTGAATTTTGTTCCTTCAATACAAACAAGTTGCAAATATACTCCACAGTCTTTGGAGATAGGGTCTTTAGGACAGGAATCAAGTGAAAATGAGGCCATCAGGTCTTGCCCTAATTCAGTACGATTGGTGTCCTGGGATTGAAGATGGCTATGTTTGTCGTGTTACTCTCTCTGTATATATCAATGTCCTAGTTCCTGTTAAGACATGTAACCCTTGGTACTTTCTCCTGGCAGCCCTAGCCAATACATGCACCCTGCATAATGTGGGATGAGGCTTTATCTTTTGATCAGTCCACAAGTCCTTAAGAGAAAAGACTGCTCTTTCAAGGAAAAACGCGATTCTGCCTGAACAGCTGTTTCCTCGGTCTCCAGTCTGTCAGACTGCCCTGAATATTTTGACTTCCCAGTCCTCACCATACGTTAAGCCAATTCAAGAAAATCTCTCAATCTCAATCTCTCTCTCTCTCTCTCTCTCTCTCTCTCTTGCTCCCTTGCCTCCCCTGCCACCCCCAGGCAGCTAGTGGGTTCTGTTTCTCTGTGGAACCCAGACTAAAACACTTGTGTTATACCCACTAGTGGAATTATGGGGTCGTGAGGTAACTACCTCTGTAAATGTTGAAGGAAAGATAAGATGTTTTGCAAACGCTTTGCCGTATTCTACATTCCCTCCAGCAAAGTGTAACATATCCATTTCTTCCATATTGTTTTCATTTCTCTATATTTTTAACTTTCATTTTATTTTTAGTTTTAATTTCTTAAAAGCAGTCATCAGTTTTAGACACATCAGTGTATAACTATCAAACCCATTGCCCAATTCAGCACACCACCATCCCCACCCCACTGTGGTTCTCCCCCCTTGGTGTCCATCCGTTGGTCCTCTACATCTCTGTCTCAACTTCTGCCCTGCAAACCCGTTCGTCTGTACCATTTCTCTAGGTGCCACAGACATGCGTTAATGTAGGACATTTGTTTTTCTCTTTCTCGCTAAGTTCACTCTGTGTGACCGTCTCTAGATCCACCCACGTCTCAACAAATGACTCCATTTCGTTCCTTTTAATGGCTGAGTAACACTCCATTGTATATATGTACCACAACTTCTTTATCCATTCGTCTGTCGATGGGCACGTGGCTTGCTTCCAGGACCTGGCTATTGTAAATAGTGCTGAAATGAATATTGGGGTGCATGTGTCTTTTGGAATTACGGTGTTCTCTGGGTATATTCCCAGTAGTGGGATGCCTGCGTCGTATGGTAGTTCTAGTCTTAGGTTTTGAAGGACCCTCCGTACAGTTCTCCACAGTGGCTGTATCAATTTACCTTCCCACCAACAGTGCAAGAGTGTTCCCTTTTCTCCACCCCCTCCCCTCCAGCATTGATTGTTTCTAGACTTCTTTGATGAGGGCCACTCTGACCGGTGTGAGATGATATGTCATTGTACTTTTGATTTGCATTTCTCTAATGGTTAATGAGGTTGAGCATTCTTTCGTGTGTTTGTGGGCAGTCTGGATGTCTTCTTTGGAGAACTGTCTCTTGAGGTCTTCTGCCCAGTTTTGGGTTGGGTTGTTTGTCTTTTTGATATTGAGCTGCATGAGCTGCTTGTACGTTTTGGAGATGATTCCTTTGTCAGGTGCTTCCTCTGTAAATATTTTCTCCCATTCTAAGGGTTGTCTTTTCGTCTTGTTTATGGTTCCCTTTGCCGTGCAAAAGCTTTTAAATTCCCTTCAGTCCCGTTTGTTTATTTCTGTTTTTATTTCCATTTTTCTAGCATGTGGGTCCAAAAGGATCTTGCTGTGATTTCTGTCATAGAGTGTTCTGCTTATGCTTTCCTCTAAGCGTTTGGGAGTGCCTGGCCTTACATTTGGGTCTTTAACCCATTTGGAGTTTATCTTTGTGGATGGTGTTAGGGAGTCTCCTCCTTTCATCCTTGTACATGTACCTGTCCAGTTTTCCCAAGACCACTTACTGAAGAGGCTGACTTTTCTCCACTCTATATTCTTGCCTCCTTTATCAAAGATAAGGGGACCATATGTGCGTGTGTTTATCTCTGGGCTTTCTAGCCTGTTCCCTGGATCGATATGTCTGTTTTGGTGCCACTACCATATTCTCTTGATTACTGTAGCTTTGCAGGATCGTCTGAAGTCAGGGAGCCTGATTCCTCCAGCTCCATTTTTCGCTTTCAAGATTGCTTTGGCTATTCGGGGTCTTCTGTGTTTGCATACAAATTGTGAAATGTTTGGTTGGAGTTCTGTAAAAAATGCCAGTGGTAGTTTGATGGGGATCGCAGTAAATCTCTAGGTGGCTTTGGCGAGTAGAGTCATTTTCACAGTAGTGATTCTTCCGATCGAAGAACATGATCTATCTCTCCATCTGTGTGTATCATTTTTAATGTAGTTCATCAGTGTCTTATAATGTGCTGCATACAGGTCTTTTGTCGCCTTAGGTATTTTTAGTCCTAGACATTTAATTCGTTGTGTTGCAATGGTAACTAGGAGTGTTTCCTTAATTTCACTTTCAGATTTTTCACCATTAGCGTATAGGAATGCCAGCGATTTCTGTGCATTATTTTTGTATCCTGCTACTTTACCAAATTCACTGCTTAGCTCTAGTAGTTTTCTGGTAGCCTCTTTCGGATTCTCTACGTATAGCATCGTGGCGCCTGAAAACAGTGACAGCTGTACTTCTTCTTTCCACCGTTGTAGTTTGAAAGCAGCCAAGTTGTCTGGCTTCAGAGTTTAACCGTTTCAGAAGCTATTTCAATAAAAGTGGGGACTTAACAGTGGCCGCTAGAATGAGGTTTACGAAGGGATTGCATGAAGTGAATGCATTTTTCGTGCAAAAACGAGGATGAATTTTGGGCGGTTACAGGAGTGAGTAGTTTGGACTGAATTTTGTTCCTTCAATACAAACAAGTTGCAAATATACTCCACAGTCTTTGGAGATAGGGTCTTTAGGACAGGAATCAAGTGAAAATGAGGCCATCAGGTCTTGCCCTAATTCAGTACGATTGGTGTCCTGGGATTGAAGATGGCTATGTTTGTCGTGTTACTCTCTCTGTATATATCAATGTCCTAGTTCCTGTTAAGACATGTAACCCTTGGTACTTTCTCCTGGCAGCCCTAGCCAATACATGCACCCTGCATAATGTGGGATGAGGCTTTATCTTTTGATCAGTCCACAAGTCCTTAAGAGAAAAGACTGCTCTTTCAAGGAAAAACGCGATTCTGCCTGAACAGCTGTTTCCTCGGTCTCCAGTCTGTCAGACTGCCCTGAATATTTTGACTTCCCAGTCCTCACCATACGTTAAGCCAATTCAAGAAAATCTCTCAATCTCAATCTCTCTCTCTCTCTCTCTCTCTCTCTCTCTCTCTCTTGCTCCCTTGCCTCCCCTGCCACCCCCAGGCAGCTAGTGGGTTCTGTTTCTCTGTGGAACCCAGACTAAAACACTTGTGTTATACCCACTAGTGGAATTATGGGGTCGTGAGGTAACTACCTCTGTAAATGTTGAAGGAAAGATAAGATGTTTTGCAAACGCTTTGCCGTATTCTACATTCCCTCCAGCAAAGTGTAACATATCCATTTCTTCCATATTGTTTTCATTTCTCTATATTTTTAACTTTCATTTTATTTTTAGTTTTAATTTCTTAAAAGCAGTCATCAGTTTTAGACACATCAGTGTATAACTATCAAACCCATTGCCCAATTCAGCACACCACCATCCCCACCCCACTGTGGTTCTCCCCCCTTGGTGTCCATCCGTTGGTCCTCTACATCTCTGTCTCAACTTCTGCCCTGCAAACCCGTTCGTCTGTACCATTTCTCTAGGTGCCACAGACATGCGTTAATGTAGGACATTTGTTTTTCTCTTTCTCGCTAAGTTCACTCTGTGTGACCGTCTCTAGATCCACCCACGTCTCAACAAATGACTCCATTTCGTTCCTTTTAATGGCTGAGTAACACTCCATTGTATATATGTACCACAACTTCTTTATCCATTCGTCTGTCGATGGGCACGTGGCTTGCTTCCAGGACCTGGCTATTGTAAATAGTGCTGAAATGAATATTGGGGTGCATGTGTCTTTTGGAATTACGGTGTTCTCTGGGTATATTCCCAGTAGTGGGATGCCTGCGTCGTATGGTAGTTCTAGTCTTAGGTTTTGAAGGACCCTCCGTACAGTTCTCCACAGTGGCTGTATCAATTTACCTTCCCACCAACAGTGCAAGAGTGTTCCCTTTTCTCCACCCCCTCCCCTCCAGCATTGATTGTTTCTAGACTTCTTTGATGAGGGCCACTCTGACCGGTGTGAGATGATATGTCATTGTACTTTTGATTTGCATTTCTCTAATGGTTAATGAGGTTGAGCATTCTTTCGTGTGTTTGTGGGCAGTCTGGATGTCTTCTTTGGAGAACTGTCTCTTGAGGTCTTCTGCCCAGTTTTGGGTTGGGTTGTTTGTCTTTTTGATATTGAGCTGCATGAGCTGCTTGTACGTTTTGGAGATGATTCCTTTGTCAGGTGCTTCCTCTGTAAATATTTTCTCCCATTCTAAGGGTTGTCTTTTCGTCTTGTTTATGGTTCCCTTTGCCGTGCAAAAGCTTTTAAATTCCCTTCAGTCCCGTTTGTTTATTTCTGTTTTTATTTCCATTTTTCTAGCATGTGGGTCCAAAAGGATCTTGCTGTGATTTCTGTCATAGAGTGTTCTGCTTATGCTTTCCTCTAAGCGTTTGGGAGTGCCTGGCCTTACATTTGGGTCTTTAACCCATTTGGAGTTTATTTTTGTGGATGGTGTTAGGGAGTCTCCTCCTTTCATCCTTGTACATGTACCTGTCCAGTTTTCCCAAGACCACTTACTGAAGAGGCTGACTTTTCTCCACTCTATATTCTTGCCTCCTTTATCAAAGATAAGGGGACCATATGTGCGTGTGTTTATCTCTGGGCTTTCTAGCCTGTTCCCTGGATCGATATGTCTGTTTTGGTGCCACTACCATATTCTCTTGATTACTGTAGCTTTGCAGGATCGTCTGAAGTCAGGGAGCCTGATTCCTCCAGCTCCATTTTTCGCTTTCAAGATTGCTTTGGCTATTCGGGGTCTTCTGTGTTTGCATACAAATTGTGAAATGTTTGGTTGGAGTTCTGTAAAAAATGCCAGTGGTAGTTTGATGGGGATCGCAGTAAATCTCTAGGTGGCTTTGGCGAGTAGAGTCATTTTCACAGTAGTGATTCTTCCGATCGAAGAACATGATCTATCTCTCCATCTGTGTGTATCATTTTTAATGTAGTTCATCAGTGTCTTATAATGTGCTGCATACAGGTCTTTTGTCGCCTTAGGTATTTTTAGTCCTAGACATTTAATTCGTTGTGTTGCAATGGTAACTAGGAGTGTTTCCTTAATTTCACTTTCAGATTTTTCACCATTAGCGTATAGGAATGCCAGCGATTTCTGTGCATTATTTTTGTATCCTGCTACTTTACCAAATTCACTGCTTAGCTCTAGTAGTTTTCTGGTAGCCTCTTTCGGATTCTCTACGTATAGCATCGTGCCGCCTGAAAACAGTGACAGCTGTACTTCTTCTTTCCACCGTTGTAGTTTGAAAGCAGCCAAGTTGTCTGGCTTCAGAGTTTAACCGTTTCAGAAGCTATTTCAATAAAAGTGGGGACTTAACAGTGGCCGCTAGAATGAGGTTTACGAAGGGATTGCATGAAGTGAATGCATTTTTCGTGCAAAAACGAGGATGAATTTTGGGCGGTTACAGGAGTGAGTAGTTTGGACTGAATTTTGTTCCTTCAATACAAACAAGTTGCAAATATACTCCACAGTCTTTGGAGATAGGGTCTTTAGGACAGGAATCAAGTGAAAATGAGGCCATCAGGTCTTGCCCTAATTCAGTACGATTGGTGTCCTGGGATTGAAGATGGCTATGTTTGTCGTGTTACTCTCTCTGTATATATCAATGTCCTAGTTCCTGTTAAGACATGTAACCCTTGGTACTTTCTCCTGGCAGCCCTAGCCAATACATGCACCCTGCATAATGTGGGATGAGGCTTTATCTTTTGATCAGTCCACAAGTCCTTAAGAGAAAAGACTGCTCTTTCAAGGAAAAACGCGATTCTGCCTGAACAGCTGTTTCCTCGGTCTCCAGTCTGTCAGACTGCCCTGAATATTTTGACTTCCCAGTCCTCACCATACGTTAAGCCAATTCAAGAAAATCTCTCAATCTCAATCTCTCTCTCTCTCTCTCTCTCTCTCTCTCTCTCTCTTGCTCCCTTGCCTCCCCTGCCACCCCCAGGCAGCTAGTGGGTTCTGTTTCTCTGTGGAACCCAGACTAAAACACTTGTGTTATACCCACTAGTGGAATTATGGGGTCGTGAGGTAACTACCTCTGTAAATGTTGAAGGAAAGATAAGATGTTTTGCAAACGCTTTGCCGTATTCTACATTCCCTCCAGCAAAGTGTAACATATCCATTTCTTCCATATTGTTTTCATTTCTCTATATTTTTAACTTTCATTTTATTTTTAGTTTTAATTTCTTAAAAGCAGTCATCAGTTTTAGACACATCAGTGTATAACTATCAAACCCATTGCCCAATTCAGCACACCACCATCCCCACCCCACTGTGGTTCTCCCCCCTTGGTGTCCATCCGTTGGTCCTCTACATCTCTGTCTCAACTTCTGCCCTGCAAACCCGTTCGTCTGTACCATTTCTCTAGGTGCCACAGACATGCGTTAATGTAGGACATTTGTTTTTCTCTTTCTCGCTAAGTTCACTCTGTGTGACCGTCTCTAGATCCACCCACGTCTCAACAAATGACTCCATTTCGTTCCTTTTAATGGCTGAGTAACACTCCATTGTATATATGTACCACAACTTCTTTATCCATTCGTCTGTCGATGGGCACGTGGCTTGCTTCCAGGACCTGGCTATTGTAAATAGTGCTGAAATGAATATTGGGGTGCATGTGTCTTTTGGAATTACGGTGTTCTCTGGGTATATTCCCAGTAGTGGGATGCCTGCGTCGTATGGTAGTTCTAGTCTTAGGTTTTGAAGGACCCTCCGTACAGTTCTCCACAGTGGCTGTATCAATTTACCTTCCCACCAACAGTGCAAGAGTGTTCCCTTTTCTCCACCCCCTCCCCTCCAGCATTGATTGTTTCTAGACTTCTTTGATGAGGGCCACTCTGACCGGTGTGAGATGATATGTCATTGTACTTTTGATTTGCATTTCTCTAATGGTTAATGAGGTTGAGCATTCTTTCGTGTGTTTGTGGGCAGTCTGGATGTCTTCTTTGGAGAACTGTCTCTTGAGGTCTTCTGCCCAGTTTTGGGTTGGGTTGTTTGTCTTTTTGATATTGAGCTGCATGAGCTGCTTGTACGTTTTGGAGATGATTCCTTTGTCAGGTGCTTCCTCTGTAAATATTTTCTCCCATTCTAAGGGTTGTCTTTTCGTCTTGTTTATGGTTCCCTTTGCCGTGCAAAAGCTTTTAAATTCCCTTCAGTCCCGTTTGTTTATTTCTGTTTTTATTTCCATTTTTCTAGCATGTGGGTCCAAAAGGATCTTGCTGTGATTTCTGTCATAGAGTGTTCTGCTTATGCTTTCCTCTAAGCGTTTGGGAGTGCCTGGCCTTACATTTGGGTCTTTAACCCATTTGGAGTTTATTTTTGTGGATGGTGTTAGGGAGTCTCCTCCTTTCATCCTTGTACATGTACCTGTCCAGTTTTCCCAAGACCACTTACTGAAGAGGCTGACTTTTCTCCACTCTATATTCTTGCCTCCTTTATCAAAGATAAGGGGACCATATGTGCGTGTGTTTATCTCTGGGCTTTCTAGCCTGTTCCCTGGATCGATATGTCTGTTTTGGTGCCACTACCATATTCTCTTGATTACTGTAGCTTTGCAGGATCGTCTGAAGTCAGGGAGCCTGATTCCTCCAGCTCCATTTTTCGCTTTCAAGATTGCTTTGGCTATTCGGGGTCTTCTGTGTTTGCATACAAATTGTGAAATGTTTGGTTGGAGTTCTGTAAAAAATGCCAGTGGTAGTTTGATGGGGATCGCAGTAAATCTCTAGGTGGCTTTGGCGAGTAGAGTCATTTTCACAGTAGTGATTCTTCCGATCGAAGAACATGATCTATCTCTCCATCTGTGTGTATCATTTTTAATGTAGTTCATCAGTGTCTTATAATGTGCTGCATACAGGTCTTTTGTCGCCTTAGGTATTTTTAGTCCTAGACATTTAATTCGTTGTGTTGCAATGGTAACTAGGAGTGTTTCCTTAATTTCACTTTCAGATTTTTCACCATTAGCGTATAGGAATGCCAGCGATTTCTGTGCATTATTTTTGTATCCTGCTACTTTACCAAATTCACTGCTTAGCTCTAGTAGTTTTCTGGTAGCCTCTTTCGGATTCTCTACGTATAGCATCGTGCCGCCTGAAAACAGTGACAGCTGTACTTCTTCTTTCCACCGTTGTAGTTTGAAAGCAGCCAAGTTGTCTGGCTTCAGAGTTTAACCGTTTCAGAAGCTATTTCAATAAAAGTGGGGACTTAACAGTGGCCGCTAGAATGAGGTTTACGAAGGGATTGCATGAAGTGAATGCATTTTTCGTGCAAAAACGAGGATGAATTTTGGGCGGTTACAGGAGTGAGTAGTTTGGACTGAATTTTGTTCCTTCAATACAAACAAGTTGCAAATATACTCCACAGTCTTTGGAGATAGGGTCTTTAGGACAGGAATCAAGTGAAAATGAGGCCATCAGGTCTTGCCCTAATTCAGTACGATTGGTGTCCTGGGATTGAAGATGGCTATGTTTGTCGTGTTACTCTCTCTGTATATATCAATGTCCTAGTTCCTGTTAAGACATGTAACCCTTGGTACTTTCTCCTGGCAGCCCTAGCCAATACATGCACCCTGCATAATGTGGGATGAGGCTTTATCTTTTGATCAGTCCACAAGTCCTTAAGAGAAAAGACTGCTCTTTCAAGGAAAAACGCGATTCTGCCTGAACAGCTGTTTCCTCGGTCTCCAGTCTGTCAGACTGCCCTGAATATTTTGACTTCCCAGTCCTCACCATACGTTAAGCCAATTCAAGAAAATCTCTCAATCTCAATCTCTCTCTCTCTCTCTCTCTCTCTCTCTTGCTCCCTTGCCTCCCCTGCCACCCCCAGGCAGCTAGTGGGTTCTGTTTCTCTGTGGAACCCAGACTAAAACACTTGTGTTATACCCACTAGTGGAATTATGGGGTCGTGAGGTAACTACCTCTGTAAATGTTGAAGGAAAGATAAGATGTTTTGCAAACGCTTTGCCGTATTCTACATTCCCTCCAGCAAAGTGTAACATATCCATTTCTTCCATATTGTTTTCATTTCTCTATATTTTTAACTTTCATTTTATTTTTAGTTTTAATTTCTTAAAAGCAGTCATCAGTTTTAGACACATCAGTGTATAACTATCAAACCCATTGCCCAATTCAGCACACCACCATCCCCACCCCACTGTGGTTCTCCCCCCTTGGTGTCCATCCGTTGGTCCTCTACATCTCTGTCTCAACTTCTGCCCTGCAAACCCGTTCGTCTGTACCATTTCTCTAGGTGCCACAGACATGCGTTAATGTAGGACATTTGTTTTTCTCTTTCTCGCTAAGTTCACTCTGTGTGACCGTCTCTAGATCCACCCACGTCTCAACAAATGACTCCATTTCGTTCCTTTTAATGGCTGAGTAACACTCCATTGTATATATGTACCACAACTTCTTTATCCATTCGTCTGTCGATGGGCACGTGGCTTGCTTCCAGGACCTGGCTATTGTAAATAGTGCTGAAATGAATATTGGGGTGCATGTGTCTTTTGGAATTACGGTGTTCTCTGGGTATATTCCCAGTAGTGGGATGCCTGCGTCGTATGGTAGTTCTAGTCTTAGGTTTTGAAGGACCCTCCGTACAGTTCTCCACAGTGGCTGTATCAATTTACCTTCCCACCAACAGTGCAAGAGTGTTCCCTTTTCTCCACCCCCCCCTCTCCAGCATTGATTGTTTCTAGACTTCTTTGATGAGGGCCACTCTGACCGGTGTGAGATGATATGTCATTGTACTTTTGATTTGCATTTCTCTAATGGTTAATGAGGTTGAGCATTCTTTCGTGTGTTTGTGGGCAGTCTGGATGTCTTCTTTGCAGAACTGTCTCTTTAGGTCTTCTGCCCAGTTTTGGGTTGGGTTGTTTGTCTTTTTGATATTGAGCTGCATGAGCTGCTTGTACGTTTTGGAGATGATTCCTTTGTCAGGTGCTTCCTCTGTAAATATTTTCTCCCATTCTAAGGGTTGTCTTTTCGTCTTGTTTATGGTTCCCTTTGCCGTGCAAAAGCTTTTAAATTCCCTTCAGTCCCGTTTGTTTATTTCTGTTTTTATTTCCATTTTTCTAGCATGTGGGTCCAAAAGGATCTTGCTGTGATTTCTGTCATAGAGTGTTCTGCTTATGCTTTCCTCTAAGCGTTTGGGAGTGCCTGGCCTTACATTTGGGTCTTTAACCCATTTGGAGTTTATTTTTGTGGATGGTGTTAGGGAGTCTCCTCCTTTCATCCTTGTACATGTACCTGTCCAGTTTTCCCAAGACCACTTACTGAAGAGGCTGACTTTTCTCCACTCTATATTCTTGCCTCCTTTATCAAAGATAAGGGGACCATATGTGCGTGTGTTTATCTCTGGGCTTTCTAGCCTGTTCCCTGGATCGATATGTCTGTTTTGGTGCCACTACCATATTCTCTTGATTACTGTAGCTTTGCAGGATCGTCTGAAGTCAGGGAGCCTGATTCCTCCAGCTCCATTTTTCGCTTTCAAGATTGCTTTGGCTATTCGGGGTCTTCTGTGTTTGCATACAAATTGTGAAATGTTTGGTTGGAGTTCTGTAAAAAATGCCAGTGGTAGTTTGATGGGGATCGCAGTAAATCTCTAGGTGGCTTTGGCGAGTAGAGTCATTTTCACAGTAGTGATTCTTCCGATCGAAGAACATGATCTATCTCTCCATCTGTGTGTATCATTTTTAATGTAGTTCATCAGTGTCTTATAATGTGCTGCATACAGGTCTTTTGTCGCCTTAGGTATTTTTAGTCCTAGACATTTAATTCGTTGTGTTGCAATGGTAACTAGGAGTGTTTCCTTAATTTCACTTTCAGATTTTTCACCATTAGCGTATAGGAATGCCAGCGATTTCTGTGCATTATTTTTGTATCCTGCTACTTTACCAAATTCACTGCTTAGCTCTAGTAGTTTTCTGGTAGCCTCTTTCGGATTCTCTACGTATAGCATCGTGCCGCCTGAAAACAGTGACAGCTGTACTTCTTCTTTCCACCGTTGTAGTTTGAAAGCAGCCAAGTTGTATGGCTTCAGAGTTTAACCGTTTCAGAAGCTATTTCAATAAAAGTGGGGACTTAACAGTGGCCGCTAGAATGAGGTTTACGAAGGGATTGCATGAAGTGAATGCATTTTTCGTGCAAAAACGAGGATGAATTTTGGGCGGTTACAGGAGTGAGTAGTTTGGACTGAATTTTGTTCCTTCAATACAAACAAGTTGCAAATATACTCCACAGTCTTTGGAGATAGGGTCTTTAGGACAGGAATCAAGTGAAAATGAGGCCATCAGGTCTTGCCCTAATTCAGTACGATTGGTGTCCTGGGATTGAAGATGGCTATGTTTGTCGTGTTACTCTCTCTGTATATATCAATGTCCTAGTTCCTGTTAAGACATGTAACCCTTGGTACTTTCTCCTGGCAGCCCTAGCCAATACATGCACCCTGCATAATGTGGGATGAGGCTTTATCTTTTGATCAGTCCACAAGTCCTTAAGAGAAAAGACTGCTCTTTCAAGGAAAAACGCGATTCTGCCTGAACAGCTGTTTCCTCGGTCTCCAGTCTGTCAGACTGCCCTGAATATTTTGACTTCCCAGTCCTCACCATACGTTAAGCCAATTCAAGAAAATCTCTCAATCTCAATCTCTCTCTCTCTCTCTCTCTCTCTCTCTCTCTCTCTCTCTCTCTCTCTCTCTTGCTCCCTTGCCTCCCCTGCCACCCCCAGGCAGCTAGTGGGTTCTGTTTCTCTGTGGAACCCAGACTAAAACACTTGTGTTATACCCACTAGTGGAATTATGGGGTCGTGAGGTAACTACCTCTGTAAATGTTGAAGGAAAGATAAGATGTTTTGCAAACGCTTTGCCATGTTCTACATTCCCTCCAGCAAAGTGTAACATATCCATTTCTTCCATATTGTTTTCATTTCTCTATATTTTTAACTTTCATTTTATTTTTAGTTTTAATTTCTTAAAAGCAGTCATCAGTTTTAGACACATCAGTGTATAACTATCAAACCCATTGCCCAATTCAGCACACCACCATCCCCACCCCACTGTGGTTCTCCCCCCTTGGTGTCCATCCTTTGGTCCTCTACATCTCTGTCTCAACTTCTGCCCTGCAAACCCGTTCGTCTGTACCATTTCTCTAGGTGCCACAGACATGCGTTAATGTAGGACATTTGTTTTTCTCTTTCTCGCTAAGTTCACTCTGTGTGACCGTCTCTAGATCCACCCACGTCTCAACAAATGACTCCATTTCGTTCCTTTTAATGGCTGAGTAACATTCCATTGTATATATGTACCACAACTTCTTTATCCATTCGTCTGTCGATGGGCACGTGGCTTGCTTCCAGGACCTGGCTATTGTAAATAGTGCTGAAATGAATATTGGGGTGCATGTGTCTTTTGGAATTACGGTGTTCTCTGGGTATATTCCCTGTAGTGGGATGCCTGCGTCGTATGGTAGTTCTAGTCTTAGGTTTTGAAGGACCCTCCGTACAGTTCTCCACAGTGGCTGTATCAATTTACCTTCCCACCAACAGTGCAAGAGTGTTCCCTTTTCTCCACCCCCCCCCCTCCAGCATTGATTGTTTCTAGACTTCTTTGATGAGGGCCACTCTGACCGGTGTGAGATGATATGTCATTGTACTTTTGATTTGCATTTCTCTAATGGTTAATGAGGTTGAGCATTCTTTCGTGTGTTTGTGGGCAGTCTGGATGTCTTCTTTGGAGAACTGTCTCTTTAGGTCTTCTGCCCAGTTTTGGGTTGGGTTGTTTGTCTTTTTGATATTGAGCTGCATGAGCTGCTTGTACGTTTTGGAGATGATTCCTTTGTCAGGTGCTTCCTCTGTAAATATTTTCTCCCATTCTAAGGGTTGTCTTTTCGTCTTGTTTATGGTTCCCTTTGCCGTGCAAAAGCTTTTAAATTCCCTTCAGTCCCGTTTGTTTATTTCTGTTTTTATTTCCATTTTTCTAGCATGTGGGTCCAAAAGGATCTTGCTGTGATTTCTGTCATAGAGTGTTCTGCTTATGCTTTCCTCTAAGCGTTTGGGAGTGCCTGGCCTTACATTTGGGTCTTTAACCCATTTGGAGTTTATTTTTGTGGATGGTTTTAGGGAGTCTCCTCCTTTCATTCTTGTACATGTACCTGTCCAGTTTTCCCAAGACCACTTACTGAAGAGGCTGACTTTTCTCCACTCTATATTCTTGCCTCCTTTATCAAAGATAAGGGGACCATATGTGCGTGTGTTTATCTCTGGGCTTTCTAGCCTGTTCCCTGGATCGATATGTCTGTTTTGGTGCCACTACCATATTCTCTTGATTACTGTAGCTTTGCAGGATCGTCTGAAGTCAGGGAGCCTGATTCCTCCAGCTCCATTTTTCGCTTTCAAGATTGCTTTGGCTATTCGGGGTCTTCTGTGTTTGCATACAAATTGTGAAATGTTTGGTTGGAGTTCTGTAAAAAATGCCAGTGGTAGTTTGATGGGGATCGCAGTAAATCTCTAGGTGGCTTTGGCGAGTAGAGTCATTTTCACAGTAGTGATTCTTCCGATCGAAGAACATGATCTATCTCTCCATCTGTGTGTATCATTTTTAATGTAGTTCATCAGTGTCTTATAATGTGCTGCATACAGGTCTTTTGTCGCCTTAGGTATTTTTAGTCCTAGACATTTAATTCGTTGTGTTGCAATGGTAACTAGGAGTGTTTCCTTAATTTCACTTTCAGATTTTTCACCATTAGCGTATAGGAATGCCAGCGATTTCTGTGCATTATTTTTGTATCCTGCTACTTTACCAAATTCACTGCTTAGCTCTAGTAGTTTTCTGGTAGCCTCTTTCGGATTCTCTACGTATAGCATCGTGCCGCCTGAAAACAGTGACAGCTGTACTTCTTCTTTCCACCGTTGTAGTTTGAAAGCAGCCAAGTTGTCTGGCTTCAGAGTTTAACCGTTTCAGAAGCTATTTCAATAAAAGTGGGGACTTAACAGTGGCCGCTAGAATGAGGTTTACGAAGGGATTGCATGAAGTGAATGCATTTTTCGTGCAAAAACGAGGATGAATTTTGGGCGGTTACAGGAGTGAGTAGTTTGGACTGAATTTTGTTCCTTCAATACAAACAAGTTGCAAATATACTCCACAGTCTTTGGAGATAGGGTCTTTAGGACAGGAATCAAGTGAAAATGAGGCCATCAGGTCTTGCCCTAATTCAGTACGATTGGTGTCCTGGGATTGAAGATGGCTATGTTTGTCGTGTTACTCTCTCTGTATATATCAATGTCCTAGTTCCTGTTAAGACATGTAACCCTTGGTACTTTCTCCTGGCAGCCCTAGCCAATACATGCACCCTGCATAATGTGGGATGAGGCTTTATCTTTTGATCAGTCCACAAGTCCTTAAGAGAAAAGACTGCTCTTTCAAGGAAAAACGCGATTCTGCCTGAACAGCTGTTTCCTCGGTCTCCAGTCTGTCAGACTGCCCTGAATATTTTGACTTCCCAGTCCTCACCATACGTTAAGCCAATTCAAGAAAATCTCTCAATCTCAATCTCTCTCTCTCTCTCTCTCTCTCTCTCTCTTGCTCCCTTGCCTCCCCTGCCACCCCCAGGCAGCTAGTGGGTTCTGTTTCTCTGTGGAACCCAGACTAAAACACTTGTGTTATACCCACTAGTGGAATTATGGGGTCGTGAGGTAACTACCTCTGTAAATGTTGAAGGAAAGATAAGATGTTTTGCAAACGCTTTGCCGTATTCTACATTCCCTCCAGCAAAGTGTAACATATCCATTTCTTCCATATTGTTTTCATTTCTCTATATTTTTAACTTTCATTTTATTTTTAGTTTTAATTTCTTAAAAGCAGTCATCAGTTTTAGACACATCAGTGTATAACTATCAAACCCATTGCCCAATTCAGCACACCACCATCCCCACCCCACTGTGGTTCTCCCCCCTTGGTGTCCATCCGTTGGTCCTCTACATCTCTGTCTCAACTTCTGCCCTGCAAACCCGTTCGTCTGTACCATTTCTCTAGGTGCCACAGACATGCGTTAATGTAGGACATTTGTTTTTCTCTTTCTCGCTAAGTTCACTCTGTGTGACCGTCTCTAGATCCACCCACGTCTCAACAAATGACTCCATTTCGTTCCTTTTAATGGCTGAGTAACACTCCATTGTATATATGTACCACAACTTCTTTATCCATTCGTCTGTCGATGGGCACGTGGCTTGCTTCCAGGACCTGGCTATTGTAAATAGTGCTGAAATGAATATTGGGGTGCATGTGTCTTTTGGAATTACGGTGTTCTCTGGGTATATTCCCAGTAGTGGGATGCCTGCGTCGTATGGTAGTTCTAGTCTTAGGTTTTGAAGGACCCTCCGTACAGTTCTCCACAGTGGCTGTATCAATTTACCTTCCCACCAACAGTGCAAGAGTGTTCCCTTTTCTCCACCCCCCCCTCTCCAGCATTGATTGTTTCTAGACTTCTTTGATGAGGGCCACTCTGACCGGTGTGAGATGATATGTCATTGTACTTTTGATTTGCATTTCTCTAATGGTTAATGAGGTTGAGCATTCTTTCGTGTGTTTGTGGGCAGTCTGGATGTCTTCTTTGCAGAACTGTCTCTTGAGGTCTTCTGCCCAGTTTTGGGTTGGGTTGTTTGTCTTTTTGATATTGAGCTGCATGAGCTGCTTGTACGTTTTGGAGATGATTCCTTTGTCAGGTGCTTCCTCTGTAAATATTTTCTCCCATTCTAAGGGTTGTCTTTTCGTCTTGTTTATGGTTCCCTTTGCCGTGCAAAAGCTTTTAAATTCCCTTCAGTCCCGTTTGTTTATTTCTGTTTTTATTTCCATTTTTCTAGCATGTGGGTCCAAAAGGATCTTGCTGTGATTTCTGTCATAGAGTGTTCTGCTTATGCTTTCCTCTAAGCGTTTGGGAGTGCCTGGCCTTACATTTGGGTCTTTAACCCATTTGGAGTTTATTTTTGTGGATGGTGTTAGGGAGTCTCCTCCTTTCATCCTTGTACATGTACCTGTCCAGTTTTCCCAAGACCACTTACTGAAGAGGCTGACTTTTCTCCACTCTATATTCTTGCCTCCTTTATCAAAGATAAGGGGACCATATGTGCGTGTGTTTATCTCTGGGCTTTCTAGCCTGTTCCCTGGATCGATATGTCTGTTTTGGTGCCACTACCATATTCTCTTGATTACTGTAGCTTTGCAGGATCGTCTGAAGTCAGGGAGCCTGATTCCTCCAGCTCCATTTTTCGCTTTCAAGATTGCTTTGGCTATTCGGGGTCTTCTGTGTTTGCATACAAATTGTGAAATGTTTGGTTGGAGTTCTGTAAAAAATGCCAGTGGTAGTTTGATGGGGATCGCAGTAAATCTCTAGGTGGCTTTGGCGAGTAGAGTCATTTTCACAGTAGTGATTCTTCCGATCGAAGAACATGATCTATCTCTCCATCTGTGTGTATCATTTTTAATGTAGTTCATCAGTGTCTTATAATGTGCTGCATACAGGTCTTTTGTCGCCTTAGGTATTTTTAGTCCTAGACATTTAATTCGTTGTGTTGCAATGGTAACTAGGAGTGTTTCCTTAATTTCACTTTCAGATTTTTCACCATTAGCGTATAGGAATGCCAGCGATTTCTGTGCATTATTTTTGTATCCTGCTACTTTACCAAATTCACTGCTTAGCTCTAGTAGTTTTCTGGTAGCCTCTTTCGGATTCTCTACGTATAGCATCGTGCCGCCTGAAAACAGTGACAGCTGTACTTCTTCTTTCCACCGTTGTAGTTTGAAAGCAGCCAAGTTGTATGGCTTCAGAGTTTAACCGTTTCAGAAGCTATTTCAATAAAAGTGGGGACTTAACAGTGGCCGCTAGAATGAGGTTTACGAAGGGATTGCATGAAGTGAATGCATTTTTCGTGCAAAAACGAGGATGAATTTTGGGCGGTTACAGGAGTGAGTAGTTTGGACTGAATTTTGTTCCTTCAATACAAACAAGTTGCAAATATACTCCACAGTCTTTGGAGATAGGGTCTTTAGGACAGGAATCAAGTGAAAATGAGGCCATCAGGTCTTGCCCTAATTCAGTACGATTGGTGTCCTGGGATTGAAGATGGCTATGTTTGTCGTGTTACTCTCTCTGTATATATCAATGTCCTAGTTCCTGTTAAGACATGTAACCCTTGGTACTTTCTCCTGGCAGCCCTAGCCAATACATGCACCCTGCATAATGTGGGATGAGGCTTTATCTTTTGATCAGTCCACAAGTCCTTAAGAGAAAAGACTGCTCTTTCAAGGAAAAACGCGATTCTGCCTGAACAGCTGTTTCCTCGGTCTCCAGTCTGTCAGACTGCCCTGAATATTTTGACTTCCCAGTCCTCACCATACGTTAAGCCAATTCAAGAAAATCTCTCAATCTCAATCTCTCTCTCTCTCTCTCTCTCTCTCTCTCTCTCTCTCTCTCTCTCTCTCTTGCTCCCTTGCCTCCCCTGCCACCCCCAGGCAGCTAGTGGGTTCTGTTTCTCTGTGGAACCCAGACTAAAACACTTGTGTTATACCCACTAGTGGAATTATGGGGTCGTGAGGTAACTACCTCTGTAAATGTTGAAGGAAAGATAAGATGTTTTGCAAACGCTTTGCCATGTTCTACATTCCCTCCAGCAAAGTGTAACATATCCATTTCTTCCATATTGTTTTCATTTCTCTATATTTTTAACTTTCATTTTATTTTTAGTTTTAATTTCTTAAAAGCAGTCATCAGTTTTAGACACATCAGTGTATAACTATCAAACCCATTGCCCAATTCAGCACACCACCATCCCCACCCCACTGTGGTTCTCCCCCCTTGGTGTCCATCCTTTGGTCCTCTACATCTCTGTCTCAACTTCTGCCCTGCAAACCCGTTCGTCTGTACCATTTCTCTAGGTGCCACAGACATGCGTTAATGTAGGACATTTGTTTTTCTCTTTCTCGCTAAGTTCACTCTGTGTGACCGTCTCTAGATCCACCCACGTCTCAACAAATGACTCCATTTCGTTCCTTTTAATGGCTGAGTAACATTCCATTGTATATATGTACCACAACTTCTTTATCCATTCGTCTGTCGATGGGCACGTGGCTTGCTTCCAGGACCTGGCTATTGTAAATAGTGCTGAAATGAATATTGGGGTGCATGTGTCTTTTGGAATTACGGTGTTCTCTGGGTATATTCCCTGTAGTGGGATGCCTGCGTCGTATGGTAGTTCTAGTCTTAGGTTTTGAAGGACCCTCCGTACAGTTCTCCACAGTGGCTGTATCAATTTACCTTCCCACCAACAGTGCAAGAGTGTTCCCTTTTCTCCACCCCCCCCCCTCCAGCATTGATTGTTTCTAGACTTCTTTGATGAGGGCCACTCTGACCGGTGTGAGATGATATGTCATTGTACTTTTGATTTGCATTTCTCTAATGGTTAATGAGGTTGAGCATTCTTTCGTGTGTTTGTGGGCAGTCTGGATGTCTTCTTTGGAGAACTGTCTCTTGAGGTCTTCTGCCCAGTTTTGGGTTGGGTTGTTTGTCTTTTTGATATTGAGCTGCATGAGCTGCTTGTACGTTTTGGAGATGATTCCTTTGTCAGGTGCTTCCTCTGTAAATATTTTCTCCCATTCTAAGGGTTGTCTTTTCGTCTTGTTTATGGTTCCCTTTGCCGTGCAAAAGCTTTTAAATTCCCTTCAGTCCCGTTTGTTTATTTCTGTTTTTATTTCCATTTTTCTAGCATGTGGGTCCAAAAGGATCTTGCTGTGATTTCTGTCATAGAGTGTTCTGCTTATGCTTTCCTCTAAGCGTTTGGGAGTGCCTGGCCTTACATTTGGGTCTTTAACCCATTTGGAGTTTATTTTTGTGGATGGTTTTAGGGAGTCTCCTCCTTTCATTCTTGTACATGTACCTGTCCAGTTTTCCCAAGACCACTTACTGAAGAGGCTGACTTTTCTCCACTCTATATTCTTGCCTCCTTTATCAAAGATAAGGGGACCATATGTGCGTGTGTTTATCTCTGGGCTTTCTAGCCTGTTCCCTGGATCGATATGTCTGTTTTGGTGCCACTACCATATTCTCTTGATTACTGTAGCTTTGCAGGATCGTCTGAAGTCAGGGAGCCTGATTCCTCCAGCTCCATTTTTCGCTTTCAAGATTGCTTTGGCTATTCGGGGTCTTCTGTGTTTGCATACAAATTGTGAAATGTTTGGTTGGAGTTCTGTAAAAAATGCCAGTGGTAGTTTGATGGGGATCGCAGTAAATCTCTAGGTGGCTTTGGCGAGTAGAGTCATTTTCACAGTAGTGATTCTTCCGATCGAAGAACATGATCTATCTCTCCATCTGTGTGTATCATTTTTAATGTAGTTCATCAGTGTCTTATAATGTGCTGCATACAGGTCTTTTGTCGCCTTAGGTATTTTTAGTCCTAGACATTTAATTCGTTGTGTTGCAATGGTAACTAGGAGTGTTTCCTTAATTTCACTTTCAGATTTTTCACCATTAGCGTATAGGAATGCCAGCGATTTCTGTGCATTATTTTTGTATCCTGCTACTTTACCAAATTCACTGCTTAGCTCTAGTAGTTTTCTGGTAGCCTCTTTCGGATTCTCTACGTATAGCATCGTGCCGCCTGAAAACAGTGACAGCTGTACTTCTTCTTTCCACCGTTGTAGTTTGAAAGCAGCCAAGTTGTCTGGCTTCAGAGTTTAACCGTTTCAGAAGCTATTTCAATAAAAGTGGGGACTTAACAGTGGCCGCTAGAATGAGGTTTACGAAGGGATTGCATGAAGTGAATGCATTTTTCGTGCAAAAACGAGGATGAATTTTGGGCGGTTACAGGAGTGAGTAGTTTGGACTGAATTTTGTTCCTTCAATACAAACAAGTTGCAAATATACTCCACAGTCTTTGGAGATAGGGTCTTTAGGACAGGAATCAAGTGAAAATGAGGCCATCAGGTCTTGCCCTAATTCAGTACGATTGGTGTCCTGGGATTGAAGATGGCTATGTTTGTCGTGTTACTCTCTCTGTATATATCAATGTCCTAGTTCCTGTTAAGACATGTAACCCTTGGTACTTTCTCCTGGCAGCCCTAGCCAATACATGCACCCTGCATAATGTGGGATGAGGCTTTATCTTTTGATCAGTCCACAAGTCCTTAAGAGAAAAGACTGCTCTTTCAAGGAAAAACGCGATTCTGCCTGAACAGCTGTTTCCTCGGTCTCCAGTCTGTCAGACTGCCCTGAATATTTTGACTTCCCAGTCCTCACCATACGTTAAGCCAATTCAAGAAAATCTCTCAATCTCAATCTCTCTCTCTCTCTCTCTCTCTCTCTCTCTCTCTCTCTCTCTTGCTCCCTTGCCTCCCCTGCCACCCCCAGGCAGCTAGTGGGTTCTGTTTCTCTGTGGAACCCAGACTAAAACACTTGTGTTATACCCACTAGTGGAATTATGGGGTCGTGAGGTAACTACCTCTGTAAATGTTGAAGGAAAGATAAGATGTTTTGCAAACGCTTTGCCATGTTCTACATTCCCTCCAGCAAAGTGTAACATATCCATTTCTTCCATATTGTTTTCATTTCTCTATATTTTTAACTTTCATTTTATTTTTAGTTTTAATTTCTTAAAAGCAGTCATCAGTTTTAGACACATCAGTGTATAACTATCAAACCCATTGCCCAATTCAGCACACCACCATCCCCACCCCACTGTGGTTCTCCCCCCTTGGTGTCCATCCGTTGGTCCTCTACATCTCTGTCTCAACTTCTGCCCTGCAAACCCGTTCGTCTGTACCATTTCTCTAGGTGCCACAGACATGCGTTAATGTAGGACATTTGTTTTTCTCTTTCTCGCTAAGTTCACTCTGTGTGACCGTCTCTAGATCCACCCACGTCTCAACAAATGACTCCATTTCGTTCCTTTTAATGGCTGAGTAACATTCCATTGTATATATGTACCACAACTTCTTTATCCATTCGTCTGTCGATGGGCACGTGGCTTGCTTCCAGGACCTGGCTATTGTAAATAGTGCTGAAATGAATATTGGGGTGCATGTGTCTTTTGGAATTACGGTGTTCTCTGGGTATATTCCCAGTAGTGGGATGCCTGCGTCGTATGGTAGTTCTAGTCTTAGGTTTTGAAGGACCCTCCGTACAGTTCTCCACAGTGGCTGTATCAATTTACCTTCCCACCAACAGTGCAAGAGTGTTCCCTTTTCTCCACCCCCCCCCTCTCCAGCATTGATTGTTTCTAGACTTCTTTGATGAGGGCCACTCTGACCGGTGTGAGATGATATGTCATTGTACTTTTGATTTGCATTTCTCTAATGGTTAATGAGGTTGAGCATTCTTTCGTGTGTTTGTGGGCAGTCTGGATGTCTTCTTTGGAGAACTGTCTGTTTAGGTCTTCTGCCCAGTTTTGGGTTGGGTTGTTTGTCTTTTTGATATTGAGCTGCATGAGCTGCTTGTACGTTTTGGAGATGATTCCTTTGTCAGGTGCTTCCTCTGTAAATATTTTCTCCCATTCTAAGGGTTGTCTTTTCGTCTTGTTTATGGTTCCCTTTGCCGTGCAAAAGCTTTTAAATTCCCTTCAGTCCCGTTTGTTTATTTCTGTTTTTATTTCCATTTTTCTAGCATGTGGGTCCAAAAGGATCTTGCTGTGATTTCTGTCATAGAGTGTTCTGCTTATGCTTTCCTCTAAGCGTTTGGGAGTGCCTGGCCTTACATTTGGGTCTTTAACCCATTTGGAGTTTATTTTTGTGGATGGTGTTAGGGAGTCTCCTCCTTTCATCCTTGTACATGTACCTGTCCAGTTTTCCCAAGACCACTTACTGAAGAGGCTGACTTTTCTCCACTCTATATTCTTGCCTCCTTTATCAAAGATAAGGGGACCATATGTGCGTGTGTTTATCTCTGGGCTTTCTAGCCTGTTCCCTGGATCGATATGTCTGTTTTGGTGCCACTACCATATTCTCTTGATTACTGTAGCTTTGCAGGATCGTCTGAAGTCAGGGAGCCTGATTCCTCCAGCTCCATTTTTCGCTTTCAAGATTGCTTTGGCTATTCGGGGTCTTCTGTGTTTGCATACAAATTGTGAAATGTTTGGTTGGAGTTCTGTAAAAAATGCCAGTGGTAGTTTGATGGGGATCGCAGTAAATCTCTAGGTGGCTTTGGCGAGTAGAGTCATTTTCACAGTAGTGATTCTTCCGATCGAAGAACATGATCTATCTCTCCATCTGTGTGTATCATTTTTAATGTAGTTCATCAGTGTCTTATAATGTGCTGCATACAGGTCTTTTGTCGCCTTAGGTATTTTTAGTCCTAGACATTTAATTCGTTGTGTTGCAATGGTAACTAGGAGTGTTTCCTTAATTTCACTTTCAGATTTTTCACCATTAGCGTATAGGAATGCCAGCGATTTCTGTGCATTATTTTTGTATCCTGCTACTTTACCAAATTCACTGCTTAGCTCTAGTAGTTTTCTGGTAGCCTCTTTCGGATTCTCTACGTATAGCATCGTGCCGCCTGAAAACAGTGACAGCTGTACTTCTTCTTTCCACCGTTGTAGTTTGAAAGCAGCCAAGTTGTCTGGCTTCAGAGTTTAACCGTTTCAGAAGCTATTTCAATAAAAGTGGGGACTTAACAGTGGCCGCTAGAATGAGGTTTACGAAGGGATTGCATGAAGTGAATGCATTTTTCGTGCAAAAACGAGGATGAATTTTGGGCGGTTACAGGAGTGAGTAGTTTGGACTGAATTTTGTTCCTTCAATACAAACAAGTTGCAAATATACTCCACAGTCTTTGGAGATAGGGTCTTTAGGACAGGAATCAAGTGAAAATGAGGCCATCAGGTCTTGCCCTAATTCAGTACGATTGGTGTCCTGGGATTGAAGATGGCTATGTTTGTCGTGTTACTCTCTCTGTATATATCAATGTCCTAGTTCCTGTTAAGACATGTAACCCTTGGTACTTTCTCCTGGCAGCCCTAGCCAATACATGCACCCTGCATAATGTGGGATGAGGCTTTATCTTTTGATCAGTCCACAAGTCCTTAAGAGAAAAGACTGCTCTTTCAAGGAAAAACGCGATTCTGCCTGAACAGCTGTTTCCTCGGTCTCCAGTCTGTCAGACTGCCCTGAATATTTTGACTTCCCAGTCCTCACCATACGTTAAGCCAATTCAAGAAAATCTCTCAATCTCAATCTCTCTCTCTCTCTCTCTCTCTCTCTCTCTCTCTCTCTCTTGCTCCCTTGCCTCCCCTGCCACCCCCAGGCAGCTAGTGGGTTCTGTTTCTCTGTGGAACCCAGACTAAAACACTTGTGTTATACCCACTAGTGGAATTATGGGGTCGTGAGGTAACTACCTCTGTAAATGTTGAAGGAAAGATAAGATGTTTTGCAAACGCTTTGCCATGTTCTACATTCCCTCCAGCAAAGTGTAACATATCCATTTCTTCCATATTGTTTTCATTTCTCTATATTTTTAACTTTCATTTTATTTTTAGTTTTAATTTCTTAAAAGCAGTCATCAGTTTTAGACACATCAGTGTATAACTATCAAACCCATTGCCCAATTCAGCACACCACCATCCCCACCCCACTGTGGTTCTCCCCCCTTGGTGTCCATCCGTTGGTCCTCTACATCTCTGTCTCAACTTCTGCCCTGCAAACCCGTTCGTCTGTACCATTTCTCTAGGTGCCACAGACATGCGTTAATGTAGGACATTTGTTTTTCTCTTTCTCGCTAAGTTCACTCTGTGTGACCGTCTCTAGATCCACCCACGTCTCAACAAATGACTCCATTTCGTTCCTTTTAATGGCTGAGTAACATTCCATTGTATATATGTACCACAACTTCTTTATCCATTCGTCTGTCGATGGGCACGTGGCTTGCTTCCAGGACCTGGCTATTGTAAATAGTGCTGAAATGAATATTGGGGTGCATGTGTCTTTTGGAATTACGGTGTTCTCTGGGTATATTCCCAGTAGTGGGATGCCTGCGTCGTATGGTAGTTCTAGTCTTAGGTTTTGAAGGACCCTCCGTACAGTTCTCCACAGTGGCTGTATCAATTTACCTTCCCACCAACAGTGCAAGAGTGTTCCCTTTTCTCCACCCCCCCCCCTCTCCAGCATTGATTGTTTCTAGACTTCTTTGATGAGGGCCACTCTGACCGGTGTGAGATGATATGTCATTGTACTTTTGATTTGCATTTCTCTAATGGTTAATGAGGTTGAGCATTCTTTCGTGTGTTTGTGGGCAGTCTGGATGTCTTCTTTGGAGAACTGTCTCTTGAGGTCTTCTGCCCAGTTTTGGGTTGGGTTGTTTGTCTTTTTGATATTGAGCTGCATGAGCTGCTTGTAAGTTTTGGAGATGATTCCTTTGTCAGGTGCTTCCTCTGTAAATATTTTCTCCCATTCTAAGGGTTGTCTTTTCGTCTTGTTTATGGTTCCCTTTGCCGTGCAAAAGCTTTTAAATTCCCTTCAGTCCCGTTTGTTTATTTCTGTTTTTATTTCCATTTTTCTAGCATGTGGGTCCAAAAGGATCTTGCTGTGATTTCTGTCATAGAGTGTTCTGCTTATGCTTTCCTCTAAGCGTTTGGGAGTGCCTGGCCTTACATTTGGGTCTTTAACCCATTTGGAGTTTATTTTTGTGGATGGTGTTAGGGAGTCTCCTCCTTTCATCCTTGTACATGTACCTGTCCAGTTTCCCCAAGACCACTTACTGAAGAGGCTGACTTTTCTCCACTCTATATTCTTGCCTCCTTTATCAAAGATAAGGGGACCATATGTGCGTGTGTTTATCTCTGGGCTTTCTAGCCTGTTCCCTGGATCGATATGTCTGTTTTGGTGCCACTACCATATTCTCTTGATTACTGTAGCTTTGCAGGATCGTCTGAAGTCAGGGAGCCTGATTCCTCCAGCTCCATTTTTTGCTTTCAAGATTGCTTTGGCTATTCGGGGTCTTCTGTGTTTGCATACAAATTGTGAAATGTTTGGTTGGAGTTCTGTAAAAAATGCCAGTGGTAGTTTGATGGGGATCGCAGTAAATCTCTAGGTGGCTTTGGCGAGTAGAGTCATTTTCACAGTAGTGATTCTTCCGATCGAAGAACATGATCTATCTCTCCATCTGTGTGTATCATTTTTAATGTAGTTCATCAGTGTCTTATAATGTGCTGCATACAGGTCTTTTGTCGCCTTAGGTATTTTTAGTCCTAGACATTTAATTCGTTGTGTTGCAATGGTAACTAGGAGTGTTTCCTTAATTTCACTTTCAGATTTTTCACCATTAGCGTATAGGAATGCCAGCGATTTCTGTGCATTATTTTTGTATCCTGCTACTTTACCAAATTCACTGCTTAGCTCTAGTAGTTTTCTGGTAGCCTCTTTCGGATTCTCTACGTATAGCATCGTGCCGCCTGAAAACAGTGACAGCTGTACTTCTTCTTTCCACCGTTGTAGTTTGAAAGCAGCCAAGTTGTCTGGCTTCAGAGTTTAACCGTTTCAGAAGCTATTTCAATAAAAGTGGGGACTTAACAGTGGCCGCTAGAATGAGGTTTACGAAGGGATTGCATGAAGTGAATGCATTTTTCGTGCAAAAACGAGGATGAATTTTGGGCGGTTACAGGAGTGAGTAGTTTGGACTGAATTTTGTTCCTTCAATACAAACAAGTTGCAAATATACTCCACAGTCTTTGGAGATAGGGTCTTTAGGACAGGAATCAAGTGAAAATGAGGCCATCAGGTCTTGCCCTAATTCAGTACGATTGGTGTCCTGGGATTGAAGATGGCTATGTTTGTCGTGTTACTCTCTCTGTATATATCAATGTCCTAGTTCCTGTTAAGACATGTAACCCTTGGTACTTTCTCCTGGCAGCCCTAGCCAATACATGCACCCTGCATAATGTGGGATGAGGCTTTATCTTTTGATCAGTCCACAAGTCCTTAAGAGAAAAGACTGCTCTTTCAAGGAAAAACGCGATTCTGCCTGAACAGCTGTTTCCTCGGTCTCCAGTCTGTCAGACTGCCCTGAATATTTTGACTTCCCCGTCCTCACCATACGTTAAGCCAATTCAAGAAAATCTCTCAATCTCAATCTCTCTTTATCTCTCTCTCTCTCTCTCTCTTGCTCCCTTGCCTCCCCTGCCACCCCCAGGCAGCTAGTGGGTTCTGTTTCTCTGTGGAACCCAGACTAAAACACTTGTGTTATACCCACTAGTTGAATTATGGGGTCGTGAGGTAACTACCTCTGTAAATGTTGAAGGAAAGATAAGATGTTTTGCAAACGCTTTGCCGTATTCTACATTCCCTCCAGCAAAGTGTAACATATCCATTTCTTCCATATTGTTTTCATTTCTCTATATTTTTAACTTTCATTTTAGTTTTAGTTTTAATTTCTTAAAAGCAGTCATCAGTTTTAGACACATCAGTGTATAACTATCAAACCCATTGCCCAATTCAGCACACCACCATCCCCACCCCACTGTGGTTCTCCCCCCTTGGTGTCCATCCGTTGGTCCTCTACATCTCTGTCTCAACTTCTGCCCTGCAAACCCGTTCGTCTGTACCATTTCTCTAGGTGCCACAGACATGCGTTAATGTAGGACATTTGTTTTTCTCTTTCTCGCTAAGTTCACTCTGTGTGACCGTCTCTAGATCCACCCACGTCTCAACAAATGACTCCATTTCGTTCCTTTTAATGGCTGAGTAACATTCCATTGTATATATGTACCACAACTTCTTTATCCATTCGTCTGTCGATGGGCACGTGGCTTGCTTCCAGGACCTGGCTATTGTAAATAGTGCTGAAATGAATATTGGGGTGCATGTGTCTTTTGGAATTACGGTGTTCTCTGGGTATATTCCCAGTAGTGGGATGCCTGCGTCGTATGGTAGTTCTATTCTTAGGTTTTGAAGGACCCTCCTCCGTACAGTTCTCCACAGTGGCTGTATCAATTTACCTTCCCACCAACAGTGCAAGAGTGTTCCCTTTTCTCCACCCCCCCCCCTCTCCAGCATTGATTGTTTCTAGACTTCTTTGATGAGGGCCACTCAGACCGGTGTGAGATGATATGTCATTGTACTTTTGATTTGCATTTCTCTAATGGTTAATGAGGTTGAGCATTCTTTCGTGTGTTTGTGGGCAGTCTGGATGTCTTCTTTGGAGAACTGTCTCTTTAGGTCTTCTGCCCAGTTTTGGGTTGCGTTGTTTGTCTTTTCGATATTGAGCTGCATGAGCTGCTTGTACGTTTTGGAGATGATTCCTTTGTCAGGTGCTTCCTCTGTAAATGTTTTCTCCCATTCTAAGGGTTGTCTTTTCGTCTTGTTTATGGTTCCCTTTGCCGTGCAAAAGCTTTTAAATTCCCTTCAGTCCCGTTTGTTTATTTCTGTTTTTATTTCCATTTTTCTAGCATGTGGGTCCAAAAGGATCTTGCTGTGATTTCTGTCATAGAGTGTTCTGCTTATGCTTTCCTCTAAGCGTTTGGGAGTGCCTGGCCTTACATTTGGGTCTTTAACCCATTTGGAGTTTATTTTTGTGGATGGTGTTAGGGAGTCTCCTCCTTTCATCCTTGTACATGTACCTGTCCAGTTTTCCCAAGACCACTTACTGAAGAGGCTGACTTTTCTCCACTCTATATTCTTGCCTCCTTTATCAAAGATAAGGGGACCATATGTGCGTGTGTTTATCTCTGGGCTTTCTAGCCTGTTCCCTGGATCGATATGTCTGTTTTGGTGCCACTACCATATTCTCTTGATTACTGTAGCTTTGCAGTATCGTCTGAAGTCAGGGAGCCTGATTCCTCCAGCTCCATTTTTCGCTTTCAAGATTGCTTTGGCTATTCGGGGTCTTCTGTGTTTGCATACAAATTGTGAAATGTTTGGTTGGAGTTCTGTAAAAAATGCCAGTGGTAGTTTGATGGGGATCGCAGTAAATCTCTAGGTGGCTTTGGCGAGTAGAGTCATTTTCACAGTAGTGATTCTTCCGATCGAAGAACATGATCTATCTCTCCATCTGTGTGTATCATTTTTAATGTAGTTCATCAGTGTCTTATAATGTGCTGCATACAGGTCTTTTGTCGCCTTAGGTATTTTTAGTCCTAGACATTTAATTCGTTGTGTTGCAATGGTAACTAGGAGTGTTTCCTTAATTTCACTTTCAGATTTTTCACCATTAGCGTATAGGAATGCCAGCGATTTCTGTGCATTATTTTTGTATCCTGCTACTTTACCAAATTCACTGCTTAGCTCTAGTAGTTTTCTGGTAGCCTCTTTCGGATTCTCTACGTATAGCATCGTGCCGCCTGAAAACAGTGACAGCTGTACTTCTTCTTTCCACCGTTGTAGTTTGAAAGCAGCCAAGTTGTCTGGCTTCAGAGTTTAACCGTTTCAGAAGCTATTTCAATAAAAGTGGGGACTTAACAGTGGCCGCTAGAATGAGGTTTACGAAGGGATTGCATGAAGTGAATGCATGTTTCGTGCAAAAACGAGGATGAATTTTGGGCGGTTACAGGAGTGAGTAGTTTGGACTGAATTTTGTTCCTTCAATACAAACAAGTTGCAAATATACTCCACAGTCTTTGGAGATAGGGTCTTTAGGACAGGAATCAAGTGAAAATGAGGCCATCAGGTCTTGCCCTAATTCAGTACGATTGGTGTCCTGGGATTGAAGATGGCTATGTTTGTCGTGTTACTCTCTCTGTATATATCAATGTCCTAGTTCCTGTTAAGACATGTAACCCTTGGTACTTTCTCCTGGCAGCCCTAGCCAATACATGCACCCTGCATAATGTGGGATGAGGCTTTATCTTTTGATCAGTCCACAAGTCCTTAAGAGAAAAGACTGCTCTTTCAAGGAAAAACGCGATTCTGCCTGAACAGCTGTTTCCTCGGTCTCCAGTCTGTCAGACTGCCCTGAATATTTTGACTTCCCAGTCCTCACCATACGTTAAGCCAATTCAAGAAAATCTCTCAATCTCAATCTGTCTCTCTCTCTCTCTCTCTCTCTCTCTCTCTTGCTCCCTTGCCTCCCCTGCCACCCCCAGGCAGCTAGTGGGTTCTGTTTCTCTGTGGAACCCAGACTAAAACACTTGTGTTATACCCACTAGTGGAATTATGGGGTCGTGAGGTAACTACCTCTGTAAATGTTGAAGGAAAGATAAGATGTTTTGCAAACGCTTTGCCGTATTCTACATTCCCTCCAGCAAAGTGTAACATATCTATTTCTTCCATATTGTTTTCATTTCTCTATATTTTTAACTTTCATTTTATTTTTAGTTTTAATTTCTTAAAAGCAGTCATCAGTTTTAGACACATCAGTGTATAACTATCAAACCCATTGCCCAATTCAGCACACCACCATCCCCACCCCACTGTGGTTCTCCTCCCTTGGTGTCCATCCGTTGGTCCTCTACATCTCTGTCTCAACTTCTGCCCTGCAAACCCGTTCGTCTGTACCATTTCTCTAGGTGCCACAGACATGCGTTAATGTAGGACATTTGTTTTTCTCTTTCTCGCTAAGTTCACTCTGTGTGACCGTCTCTAGATCCACCCACGTCTCAACAAATGACTCCATTTCGTTCCTTTTAATGGCTGAGTAACATTCCATTGTATATATGTACCACAACTTCTTTTTCCATTCGTCTGTCGATGGGCACGTGGCTTGCTTCCAGGACCTGGCTATTGTAAATAGTGCTGAAATGAATATTGGGGTGCATGTGTCTTTTGGAATTACGGTGTTCTCTGGGTATATTCCCAGTAGTGGGATGCCTGCGTCGTATGGTAGTTCTATTCTTAGGTTTTGAAGGACCCTCCTCCGTACAGTTCTCCACAGTGGCTGTATCAATTTACCTTCCCACCAACAGTGCAAGAGTGTTCCCTTTTCTCCACCCCCCCTCTCCAGCATTGATTGTTTCTAGACTTCTTTGATGAGGGCCACTCTGACCGGTGTGAGATGATATGTCATTGTACTTTTGATTTGCATTTCTCTAATGGTTAATGAGGTTGAGCATTCTTTCGTGTGTTTGTGGGCAGTCTGGATGTCTTCTTTGGAGAACTGTCTCTTTAGGTCTTCTGCCCAGTTTTGGGTTGGGTTGTTTGTCTTTTTGATATTGAGCTGCATGAGCTGCTTGTACGTTTTGGAGATGATTCCTTTGTCAGGTGCTTCCTCTGTAAATGTTTTCTCCCATTCTAAGGGTTGTCTTTTCGTCTTGTTTATGGTTCCCTTTGCCGTGCAAAAGCTTTTAAATTCCCTTCAGTCCCGTTTGTTTATTTCTGTTTTTATTTCCATTTTTCTAGCATGTGGGTCCAAAAGGATCTTGCTGTGATTTCTGTCATAGAGTGTTCTGCTTATGCTTTCCTCTAAGCGTTTGGGAGTGCCTGGCCTTACATTTGGCTCTTTAACCCATTTGGAGTTTATTTTTGTGGATGGTGTTAGGGAGTCTCCTCCTTTCATCCTTGTACATGTACCTGTCCAGTTTTCCCAAGACCACTTACTGAAGAGGCTGACTTTTCTCCACTCTATATTCTTGCCTCCTTTATCAAAGATAAGGGGACCATATGTGCGTGTGTTTATCTCTGGGCTTTCTAGCCTGTTCCCTGGATCGATATGTCTGTTTTGGTGCCACTACCATATTCTCTTGATTACTGTAGCTTTGCAGTATCGTCTGAAGTCAGGGAGCCTGATTCCTCCAGCTCCATTTTTCGCTTTCAAGATTGCTTTGGCTATTCGGGGTCTTCTGTGTTTGCATACAAATTGTGAAATGTTTGGTTGGAGTTCTGTAAAAAATGCCAGTGGTAGTTTGATGGGGATCGCAGTAAATCTCTAGGTGGCTTTGGCGAGTAGAGTCATTTTCACAGTAGTGATTCTTCCGATCGAAGAACATGATCTATCTCTCCATCTGTGTGTATCATTTTTAATGTAGTTCATCAGTGTCTTATAATGTGCTGCATACAGGTCTTTTGTCGCCTTAGGTATTTTTAGTCCTAGACATTTAATTCGTTGTGTTGCAATGGTAACTAGGAGTGTTTCCTTAATTTCACTTTCAGATTTTTCACCATTAGCGTATAGGAATGCCAGCGATTTCTGTGCATTATTTTTGTATCCTGCTACTTTACCAAATTCACTGCTTAGCTCTAGTAGTTTTCTGGTAGCCTCTTTCGGATTCTCTACGTATAGCATCGTGCCGCCTGAAAACAGTGACAGCTGTACTTCTTCTTTCCACCGTTGTAGTTTGAAAGCAGCCAAGTTGTCTGGCTTCAGAGTTTAACCGTTTCAGAAGCTATTTCAATAAAAGTGGGGACTTAACAGTGGCCGCTAGAATGAGGTTTACGAAGGGATTGCATGAAGTGAATGCATGTTTCGTGCAAAAACGAGGATGAATTTTGGGCGGTTACAGGAGTGAGTAGTTTGGACTGAATTTTGTTCCTTCAATACAAACAAGTTGCAAATATACTCCACAGTCTTTGGAGATAGGGTCTTTAGGACAGGAATCAAGTGAAAATGAGGCCATCAGGTCTTGCCCTAATTCAGTACGATTGGTGTCCTGGGATTGAAGATGGCTATGTTTGTCGTGTTACTCTCTCTGTATATATCAATGTCCTAGTTCCTGTTAAGACATGTAACCCTTGGTACTTTCTCCTGGCAGCCCTAGCCAATACATGCACCCTGCATAATGTGGGATGAGGCTTTATCTTTTGATCAGTCCACAAGTCCTTAAGAGAAAAGACTGCTCTTTCAAGGAAAAACGCGATTCTGCCTGAACAGCTGTTTCCTCGGTCTCCAGTCTGTCAGACTGCCCTGAATATTTTGACTTCCCAGTCCTCACCATACGTTAAGCCAATTCAAGAAAATCTCTCAATCTCAATCTCTCTTTATCTCTCTCTCTCTCTCTCTCTTGCTCCCTTGCCTCCCCTGCCACCCCCAGGCAGCTAGTGGGTTCTGTTTCTCTGTGGAACCCAGACTAAAACACTTGTGTTATACCCACTAGTGGAATTATGGGGTCGTGAGGTAACTACCTCTGTAAATGTTGAAGGAAAGATAAGATGTTTTGCAAACGCTTTGCCATATTCTACATTCCCTCCAGCAAAGTGTAACATATCCATTTCTTCCATATTGTTTTCATTTCTCTATATTTTTAACTTTCATTTTAGTTTTAGTTTTAATTTCTTAAAAGCAGTCATCAGTTTTAGACACATCAGTGTATAACTATCAAACCCATTGCCCAATTCAGCACACCACCATCCCCACCCCACTGTGGTTCTCCCCCCTTGGTGTCCATCCGTTGGTCCTCTACATCTCTGTCTCAACTTCTGCCCTGCAAACCCGTTCGTCTGTACCATTTCTCTAGGTGCCACAGACATGCGTTAATGTAGGACATTTGTTTTTCTCTTTCTCGCTAAGTTCACTCTGTGTGACCGTCGCTAGATCCACCCACGTCTCAACAAATGACTCCATTTCGTTCCTTTTAATGGCTGAGTAACATTCCATTGTATATATGTACCACAACTTCTTTATCCATTCGTCTGTCGATGGGCACGTGGCTTGCTTCCAGGACCTGGCTATTGTAAATAGTGCTGAAATGAATATTGGGGTGCATGTGTCTTTTGGAATTACGGTGTTCTCTGGGTATATTCCCAGTAGTGGGATGCCTGCGTCGTATGGTAGTTCTAGTCTTAGGTTTTGAAGGACCCTCCTCCGTACAGTTCTCCACAGTGGCTGTATCAATTTACCTTCCCACCAACAGTGCAAGAGTGTTCCCTTTTCTCCACCCCCCCTCTCCAGCATTGATTGTTTCTAGACTTCTTTGATGAGGGCCACTCTGACCGGTGTGAGATGATATGTCATTGTACTTTTGATTTGCATTTCTCTAATGGTTAATGAGGTTGAGCATTCTTTCGTGTGTTTGTGGGCAGTCTGGATGTCTTCTTTGGAGAACTGTCTCTTGAGGTCTTCTGCCCAGTTTTGGGTTGGGTTGTTTGTCTTTTTGATATTGAGCTGCATGAGCTGCTTGTACGTTTTGGAGATGATTCCTTTCTCAGGTGCTTCCTCTGTAAATGTTTTCTCCCATTCTAAGGGTTGTCTTTTCGTCTTGTTTATGGTTCCCTTTGCCGTGCAAAAGCTTTTAAATTCCCTTCAGTCCCGTTTGTTTATTTCTGTTTTTATTTCCATTTTTCTAGCATGTGGGTCCAAAAGGATCTTGCTGTGATTTCTGTCATAGAGTGTTCTGCTTATGCTTTCCTCTAAGCGTTTGGGAGTGCCTGGCCTTACATTTGGGTCTTTAACCCATTTGGAGTTTATTTTTGTGGATGGTGTTAGGGAGTCTCCTCCTTTCATCCTTGTACATGTACCTGTCCAGTTTTCCCAAGACCACTTACTGAAGAGGCTGACTTTTCTCCACTCTATATTCTTGCCTCCTTTATCAAAGATAAGGGGACCATATGTGCGTGTGTTTATCTCTGGGCTTTCTAGCCTGTTCCCTGGATCGATATGTCTGTTTTGGTGCCACTACCATATTCTCTTGATTACTGTAGCTTTGCAGGATCGTCTGAAGTCAGGGAGCCTGATTCCTCCAGCTCCATTTTTCGCTTTCAAGATTGCTTTGGCTATTCGGGGTCTTCTGTGTTTGCATACAAATTGTGAAATGTTTGGTTGGAGTTCTGTAAAAAATGCCAGTGGTAGTTTGATGGGGATCGCAGTAAATCTCTAGGTGGCTTTGGCGAGTAGAGTCATTTTCACAGTAGTGATTCTTCCGATCGAAGAACATGATCTATCTCTCCATCTGTGTGTATCATTTTTAATGTAGTTCATCAGTGTCTTATAATGTGCTGCATACAGGTCTTTTGTCGCCTTAGGTATTTTTAGTCCTAGACATTTAATTCGTTGTGTTGCAATGGTAACTAGGAGTGTTTCCTTAATTTCACTTTCAGATTTTTCACCATTAGCGTATAGGAATGCCAGCGATTTCTGTGCATTATTTTTGTATCCTGCTACTTTACCAAATTCACTGCTTAGCTCTAGTAGTTTTCTGGTAGCCTCTTTCGGATTCTCTACGTATAGCATCGTGCCGCCTGAAAACAGTGACAGCTGTACTTCTTCTTTCCACCGTTGTAGTTTGAAAGCAGCCAAGTTGTCTGGCTTCAGAGTTTAACCGTTTCAGAAGCTATTTCAATAAAAGTGGGGACTTAACAGTGGCCGCTAGAATGAGGTTTACGAAGGGATTGCATGAAGTCAATGCATGTTTCGTGCAAAAACGAGGATGAATTTTGGGCGGTTACAGGAGTGAGTAGTTTGGACTGAATTTTGTTCCTTCAATACAAACAAGTTGCAAATATACTCCACAGTCTTTGGAGATAGGGTCTTTAGGACAGGAATCAAGTGAAAATGAGGCCATCAGGTCTTGCCCTAATTCAGTACGATTGGTGTCCTGGGATTGAAGATGGCTATGTTTGTCGTGTTACTCTCTCTGTATATATCAATGTCCTAGTTCCTGTTAAGACATGTAACCCTTGGTACTTTCTCCTGGCAGCCCTAGCCAATACATGCACCCTGCATAATGTGGGATGAGGCTTTATCTTTTGATCAGTCCACAAGTCCTTAAGAGAAAAGACTGCTCTTTCAAGGAAAAACGCGATTCTGCCTGAACAGCTGTTTCCTCGGTCTCCAGTCTGTCAGACTGCCCTGAATATTTTGACTTCCCAGTCCTCACCATACGTTAAGCCAATTCAAGAAAATCTCTCAATCTCAATCTGTCTCTCTCTCTCTCTCTCTCTCTCTCTTGCTCCCTTGCCTCCCCTGCCACCCCCAGGCAGCTAGTGGGTTCTGTTTCTCTGTGGAACCCAGACTAAAACACTTGTGTTATACCCACTAGTGGAATTATGGGGTCGTGAGGTAACTACCTCTGTAAATGTTGAAGGAAAGATAAGATGTTTTGCAAACGCTTTGCCATATTCTACATTCCCTCCAGCAAAGTGTAACATATCCATTTCTTCCATATTGTTTTCATTTCTCTATATTTTTAACTTTCATTTTATTTTTAGTTTTAATTTCTTAAAAGCAGTCATCAGTTTTAGACACATCAGTGTATAACTATCAAACCCATTGCCCAATTCAGCACACCACCATCCCCACCCCACTGTGGTTCTCCCCCCTTGGTGTCCATCCGTTGGTCCTCTACATCTCTGTCTCAACTTCTGCCCTGCAAACCCGTTCGTCTGTACCATTTCTCTAGGTGCCACAGACATGCGTTAATGTAGGACATTTGTTTTTCTCTTTCTCGCTAAGTTCACTCTGTGTGACCGTCGCTAGATCCACCCACGTCTCAACAAATGACTCCATTTCGTTCCTTTTAATGGCTGAGTAACATTCCATTGTATATATGTACCACAACTTCTTTATCCATTCGTCTGTCGATGGGCACGTGGCTTGCTTCCAGGACCTGGCTATTGTAAATAGTGCTGAAATGAATATTGGGGTGCATGTGTCTTTTGGAATTACGGTGTTCTCTGGGTATATTCCCAGTAGTGGGATGCCTGCGTCGTATGGTAGTTCTACTCTTAGGTTTTGAAGGACCCTCCTCCGTACAGTTCTCCACAGTGGCTGTATCAATTTACCTTCCCACCAACAGTGCAAGAGTGTTCCCTTTTCTCCACCCCCCCTCTCCAGCATTGATTGTTTCTAGACTTCTTTGATGAGGGCCACTCTGACCGGTGTGAGATGATATGTCATTGTACTTTTGATTTGCATTTCTCTAATGGTTAATGAGGTTGAGCATTCCTTCGTGTGTTTGTGGGCAGTCTGGATGTCTTCTTTGGAGAACTGTCTCTTTAGGTCTTCTGCCCAGTTTTGGGTTGGGTTGTTTGTCTTTTTGATATTGAGCTGCATGAGCTGCTTGTACGTTTTGGAGATGATTCCTTTGTCAGGTGCTTCCTCTGTAAATGTTTTCTCCCATTCTAAGGGTTGTCTTTTCGTCTTGTTTATGGTTCCCTTTGCCGTGCAAAAGCTTTTAAATTCCCTTCAGTCCCGTTTGTTTATTTCTGTTTTTATTTCCATTTTTCTAGCATGTGGGTCCAAAAGGATCTTGCTGTGATTTCTGTCATAGAGTGTTCTGCTTATGCTTTCCTCTAAGCGTTTGGGAGTGCCTGGCCTTACATTTGGGTCTTTAACCCATTTGGAGTTTATTTTTGTGGATGGTGTTAGGGAGTCTCCTCCTTTCATCCTTGTACATGTACCTGTCCAGTTTTCCCAAGACCACTTACTGAAGAGGCTGACTTTTCTCCACTCTATATTCTTGCCTCCTTTATCAAAGATAAGGGGACCATATGTGCGTGTGTTTATCTCTGGGCTTTCTAGCCTGTTCCCTGGATCGATATGTCTGTTTTGGTGCCACTACCATATTCTCTTGATTACTGTAGCTTTGCAGGATCGTCTGAAGTCAGGGAGCCTGATTCCTCCAGCTCCATTTTTCGCTTTCAAGATTGCTTTGGCTATTCGGGGTCTTCTGTGTTTGCATACAAATTGTGAAATGTTTGGTTGGAGTTCTGTAAAAAATGCCAGTGGTAGTTTGATGGGGATCGCAGTAAATCTCTAGGTGGCTTTGGCGAGTAGAGTCATTTTCACAGTAGTGATTCTTCCGATCGAAGAACATGATCTATCTCTCCATCTGTGTGTATCATTTTTAATGTAGTTCATCAGTGTCTTATAATGTGCTGCATACAGGTCTTTTGTCGCCTTAGGTATTTTTAGTCCTAGACATTTAATTCGTTGTGTTGCAATGGTAACTAGGAGTGTTTCCTTAATTTCACTTTCAGATTTTTCACCATTAGCGTATAGGAATGCCAGCGATTTCTGTGCATTATTTTTGTATCCTGCTACTTTACCAAATTCACTGCTTAGCTCTAGTAGTTTTCTGGTAGCCTCTTTCGGATTCTCTACGTATAGCATCGTGCCGCCTGAAAACAGTGACAGCTGTACTTCTTCTTTCCACCGTTGTAGTTTGAAAGCAGCCAAGTTGTCTGGCTTCAGAGTTTAACCGTTTCAGAAGCTATTTCAATAAAAGTGGGGACTTAACAGTGGCCGCTAGAATGAGGTTTACGAAGGGATTGCATGAAGTCAATGCATGTTTCGTGCAAAAACGAGGATGAATTTTGGGCGGTTACAGGAGTGAGTAGTTTGGACTGAATTTTGTTCCTTCAATACAAACAAGTTGCAAATATACTCCACAGTCTTTGGAGATAGGGTCTTTAGGACAGGAATCAAGTGAAAATGAGGCCATCAGGTCTTGCCCTAATTCAGTACGATTGGTGTCCTGGGATTGAAGATGGCTATGTTTGTCGTGTTACTCTCTCTGTATATATCAATGTCCTAGTTCCTGTTAAGACATGTAACCCTTGGTACTTTCTCCTGGCAGCCCTAGCCAATACATGCACCCTGCATAATGTGGGATGAGGCTTTATCTTTTGATCAGTCCACAAGTCCTTAAGAGAAAAGACTGCTCTTTCAAGGAAAAACGCGATTCTGCCTGAACAGCTGTTTCCTCGGTCTCCAGTCTGTCAGACTGCCCTGAATATTTTGACTTCCCAGTCCTCACCATACGTTAAGCCAATTCAAGAAAATCTCTCAATCTCAATCTGTCTCTCTCTCTCTCTCTCTCTCTCTCTCTCTTGCTCCCTTGCCTCCCCTGCCACCCCCAGGCAGCTAGTGGGTTCTGTTTCTCTGTGGAACCCAGACTAAAACACTTGTGTTATACCCACTAGTGGAATTATGGGGTCGTGAGGTAACTACCTCTGTAAATGTTGAAGGAAAGATAAGATGTTTTGCAAACGCTTTGCCATATTCTACATTCCCTCCAGCAAAGTGTAACATATCCATTTCTTCCATATTGTTTTCATTTCTCTATATTGTTAACTTTCATTTTAGTTTTAGTTTTAATTTCTTAAAAGCAGTCATCAGTTTTAGACACATCAGTGTATAACTATCAAACCCATTGCCCAATTCAGCACACCACCATCCCCACCCCACTGTGGTTCTCCCCCCTTGGTGTCCATCCGTTGGTCCTCTACATCTCTGTCTCAACTTCTGCCCTGCAAACCCGTTCGTCTGTACCATTTCTCTAGGTGCCACAGACATGCGTTAATGTAGGACATTTGTTTTTCTCTTTCTCGCTAAGTTCACTCTGTGTGACCGTCGCTAGATCCACCCACGTCTCAACAAATGACTCCATTTCGTTCCTTTTAATGGCTGAGTAACATTCCATTGTATATATGTACCACAACTTCTTTATCCATTCGTCTGTCGATGGGCACGTGGCTTGCTTCCAGGACCTGGCTATTGTAAATAGTGCTGAAATGAATATTGGGGTGCATGTGTCTTTTGGAATTACGGTGTTCTCTGGGTATATTCCCAGTAGTGGGATGCCTGCGTCGTATGGTAGTTCTACTCTTAGGTTTTGAAGGACCCTCCTCCGTACAGTTCTCCACAGTGGCTGTATCAATTTACCTTCCCACCAACAGTGCAAGAGTGTTCCCTTTTCTCCACCCCCCCTCTCCAGCATTGATTGTTTCTAGACTTCTTTGATGAGGGCCACTCTGACCGGTGTGAGATGATATGTCATTGTACTTTTGATTTGCATTTCTCTAATGGTTAATGAGGTTGAGCATTCCTTCGTGTGTTTGTGGGCAGTCTGGATGTCTTCTTTGGAGAACTGTCTCTTTAGGTCTTCTGCCCAGTTTTGGGTTGGGTTGTTTGTCTTTTTGATATTGAGCTGCATGAGCTGCTTGTACGTTTTGGAGATGATTCCTTTCTCAGGTGCTTCCTCTGTAAATGTTTTCTCCCATTCTAAGGGTTGTCTTTTCGTCTTGTTTATGGTTCCCTTTGCCGTGCAAAAGCTTTTAAATTCCCTTCAGTCCCGTTTGTTTATTTCTGTTTTTATTTCCATTTTTCTAGCATGTGGGTCCAAAAGGATCTTGCTGTGATTTCTGTCATAGAGTGTTCTGCTTATGCTTTCCTCTAAGCGTTTGGGAGTGCCTGGCCTTACATTTGGCTCTTTAACCCATTTGGAGTTTATTTTTGTGGATGGTGTTAGGGAGTCTCCTCCTTTCATCCTTGTACATGTACCTGTCCAGTTTTCCCAAGACCACTTACTGAAGAGGCTGACTTTTCTCCACTCTATATTCTTGCCTCCTTTATCAAAGATAAGGGGACCATATGTGCGTGTGTTTATCTCTGGGCTTTCTAGCCTGTTCCCTGGATCGATATGTCTGTTTTGGTGCCACTACCATATTCTCTTGATTACTGTAGCTTTGCAGGATCGTCTGAAGTCAGGGAGCCTGATTCCTCCAGCTCCATTTTTCGCTTTCAAGATTGCTTTGGCTATTCGGGGTCTTCTGTGTTTGCATACAAATTGTGAAATGTTTGGTTGGAGTTCTGTAAAAAATGCCAGTGGTAGTTTGATGGGGATCGCAGTAAATCTCTAGGTGGCTTTGGCGAGTAGAGTCATTTTCACAGTAGTGATTCTTCCGATCGAAGAACATGATCTATCTCTCCATCTGTGTGTATCATTTTTAATGTAGTTCATCAGTGTCTTATAATGTGCTGCATACAGGTCTTTTGTCGCCTTAGGTATTTTTAGTCCTAGACATTTAATTCGTTGTGTTGCAATGGTAACTAGGAGTGTTTCCTTAATTTCACTTTCAGATTTTTCACCATTAGCGTATAGGAATGCCAGCGATTTCTGTGCATTATTTTTGTATCCTGCTACTTTACCAAATTCACTGCTTAGCTCTAGTAGTTTTCTGGTAGCCTCTTTCGGATTCTCTACGTATAGCATCGTGCCGCCTGAAAACAGTGACAGCTGTACTTCTTCTTTCCACCGTTGTAGTTTGAAAGCAGCCAAGTTGTCTGGCTTCAGAGTTTAACCGTTTCAGAAGCTATTTCAATAAAAGTGGGGACTTAACAGTGGCCGCTAGAATGAGGTTTACGAAGGGATTGCATGAAGTCAATGCATGTTTCGTGCAAAAACGAGGATGAATTTTGGGCGGTTACAGGAGTGAGTAGTTTGGACTGAATTTTGTTCCTTCAATACAAACAAGTTGCAAATATACTCCACAGTCTTTGGAGATAGGGTCTTTAGGACAGGAATCAAGTGAAAATGAGGCCATCAGGTCTTGCCCTAATTCAGTACGATTGGTGTCCTGGGATTGAAGATGGCTATGTTTGTCGTGTTACTCTCTCTGTATATATCAATGTCCTAGTTCCTGTTAAGACATGTAACCCTTGGTACTTTCTCCTGGCAGCCCTAGCCAATACATGCACCCTGCATAATGTGGGATGAGGCTTTATCTTTTGATCAGTCCACAAGTCCTTAAGAGAAAAGACTGCTCTTTCAAGGAAAAACGCGATTCTGCCTGAACAGCTGTTTCCTCGGTCTCCAGTCTGTCAGACTGCCCTGAATATTTTGACTTCCCAGTCCTCACCATACGTTAAGCCAATTCAAGAAAATCTCTCAATCTCAATCTGTCTCTCTCTCTCTCTCTCTCTCTCTCTCTCTTGCTCCCTTGCCTCCCCTGCCACCCCCAGGCAGCTAGTGGGTTCTGTTTCTCTGTGGAACCCAGACTAAAACACTTGTGTTATACCCACTAGTGGAATTATGGGGTCGTGAGGTAACTACCTCTGTAAATGTTGAAGGAAAGATAAGATGTTTTGCAAACGCTTTGCCATATTCTACATTCCCTCCAGCAAAGTGTAACATATCCATTTCTTCCATATTGTTTTCATTTCTCTATATTGTTAACTTTCATTTTAGTTTTAGTTTTAATTTCTTAAAAGCAGTCATCAGTTTTAGACACATCAGTGTATAACTATCAAACCCATTGCCCAATTCAGCACACCACCATCCCCACCCCACTGTGGTTCTCCCCCCTTGGTGTCCATCCGTTGGTCCTCTACATCTCTGTCTCAACTTCTGCCCTGCAAACCCGTTCGTCTGTACCATTTCTCTAGGTGCCACAGACATGCGTTAATGTAGGACATTTGTTTTTCTCTTTCTCGCTAAGTTCACTCTGTGTGACCGTCGCTAGATCCACCCACGTCTCAACAAATGACTCCATTTCGTTCCTTTTAATGGCTGAGTAACATTCCATTGTATATATGTACCACAACTTCTTTATCCATTCGTCTGTCGATGGGCACGTGGCTTGCTTCCAGGACCTGGCTATTGTAAATAGTGCTGAAATGAATATTGGGGTGCATGTGTCTTTTGGAATTACGGTGTTCTCTGGGTATATTCCCAGTAGTGGGATGCCTGCGTCGTATGGTAGTTCTACTCTTAGGTTTTGAAGGACCCTCCTCCGTACAGTTCTCCACAGTGGCTGTATCAATTTACCTTCCCACCAACAGTGCAAGAGTGTTCCCTTTTCTCCACCCCCCCTCTCCAGCATTGATTGTTTCTAGACTTCTTTGATGAGGGCCACTCTGACCGGTGTGAGATGATATGTCATTGTACTTTTGATTTGCATTTCTCTAATGGTTAATGAGGTTGAGCATTCCTTCGTGTGTTTGTGGGCAGTCTGGATGTCTTCTTTGGAGAACTGTCTCTTTAGGTCTTCTGCCCAGTTTTGGGTTGGGTTGTTTGTCTTTTTGATATTGAGCTGCATGAGCTGCTTGTACGTTTTGGAGATGATTCCTTTCTCAGGTGCTTCCTCTGTAAATGTTTTCTCCCATTCTAAGGGTTGTCTTTTCGTCTTGTTTATGGTTCCCTTTGCCGTGCAAAAGCTTTTAAATTCCCTTCAGTCCCGTTTGTTTATTTCTGTTTTTATTTCCATTTTTCTAGCATGTGGGTCCAAAAGGATCTTGCTGTGATTTCTGTCATAGAGTGTTCTGCTTATGCTTTCCTCTAAGCGTTTGGGAGTGCCTGGCCTTACATTTGGCTCTTTAACCCATTTGGAGTTTATTTTTGTGGATGGTGTTAGGGAGTCTCCTCCTTTCATCCTTGTACATGTACCTGTCCAGTTTTCCCAAGACCACTTACTGAAGAGGCTGACTTTTCTCCACTCTATATTCTTGCCTCCTTTATCAAAGATAAGGGGACCATATGTGCGTGTGTTTATCTCTGGGCTTTCTAGCCTGTTCCCTGGATCGATATGTCTGTTTTGGTGCCACTACCATATTCTCTTGATTACTGTAGCTTTGCAGGATCGTCTGAAGTCAGGGAGCCTGATTCCTCCAGCTCCATTTTTCGCTTTCAAGATTGCTTTGGCTATTCGGGGTCTTCTGTGTTTGCATACAAATTGTGAAATGTTTGGTTGGAGTTCTGTAAAAAATGCCAGTGGTAGTTTGATGGGGATCGCAGTAAATCTCTAGGTGGCTTTGGCGAGTAGAGTCATTTTCACAGTAGTGATTCTTCCGATCGAAGAACATGATCTATCTCTCCATCTGTGTGTATCATTTTTAATGTAGTTCATCAGTGTCTTATAATGTGCTGCATACAGGTCTTTTGTCGCCTTAGGTATTTTTAGTCCTAGACATTTAATTCGTTGTGTTGCAATGGTAACTAGGAGTGTTTCCTTAATTTCACTTTCAGATTTTTCACCATTAGCGTATAGGAATGCCAGCGATTTCTGTGCATTATTTTTGTATCCTGCTACTTTACCAAATTCACTGCTTAGCTCTAGTAGTTTTCTGGTAGCCTCTTTCGGATTCTCTACGTATAGCATCGTGCCGCCTGAAAACAGTGACAGCTGTACTTCTTCTTTCCACCGTTGTAGTTTGAAAGCAGCCAAGTTGTCTGGCTTCAGAGTTTAACCGTTTCAGAAGCTATTTCAATAAAAGTGGGGACTTAACAGTGGCCGCTAGAATGAGGTTTACGAAGGGATTGCATGAAGTGAATGCATTTTTCGTGCAAAAACGAGGATGAATTTTGGGCGGTTACAGGAGTGAGTAGTTTGGACTGAATTTTGTTCCTTCAATACAAACAAGTTGCAAATATACTCCACAGTCTTTGGAGATAGGGTCTTTAGGACAGGAATCAAGTGAAAATGAGGCCATCAGGTCTTGCCCTAATTCAGTACGATTGGTGTCCTGGGATTGAAGATGGCTATGTTTGTCGTGTTACTCTCTCTGTATATATCAATGTCCTAGTTCCTGTTAAGACATGTAACCCTTGGTACTTTCTCCTGGCAGCCCTAGCCAATACATGCACCCTGCATAATGTGGGATGAGGCTTTATCTTTTGATCAGTCCACAAGTCCTTAAGAGAAAAGACTGCTCTTTCAAGGAAAAACGCGATTCTGCCTGAACAGCTGTTTCCTCGGTCTCCAGTCTGTCAGACTGCCCTGAATATTTTGACTTCCCAGTCCTCACCATACGTTAAGCCAATTCAAGAAAATCTCTCAATCTCAATCTGTCTCTCTCTCTCTCTCTCTCTCTCTCTCTCTCTCTTGCTCCCTTGCCTCCCCTGCCACCCCCAGGCAGCTAGTGGGTTCTGTTTCTCTGTGGAACCCAGACTAAAACACTTGTGTTATACCCACTAGTGGAATTATGGGGTCGTGAGGTAACTACCTCTGTAAATGTTGAAGGAAAGATAAGATGTTTTGCAAACGCTTTGCCATATTCTACATTCCCTCCAGCAAAGTGTAACATATCCATTTCTTCCATATTGTTTTCATTTCTCTATATTTTTAACTTTCATTTTAGTTTTAGTTTTAATTTCTTAAAAGCAGTCATCAGTTTTAGACACATCAGTGTATAACTATCAAACCCATTGCCCAATTCAGCACACCACCATCCCCACCCCACTGTGGTTCTCCCCCCTTGGTGTCCATCCGTTGGTCCTCTACATCTCTGTCTCAACTTCTGCCCTGCAAACCCGTTCGTCTGTACCATTTCTCTAGGTGCCACAGACATGCGTTAATGTAGGACATTTGTTTTTCTCTTTCTCGCTAAGTTCACTCTGTGTGACCGTCGCTAGATCCACCCACGTCTCAACAAATGACTCCATTTCGTTCCTTTTAATGGCTGAGTAACATTCCATTGTATATATGTACCACAACTTCTTTATCCATTCGTCTGTCGATGGGCACGTGGCTTGCTTCCAGGACCTGGCTATTGTAAATAGTGCTGAAATGAATATTGGGGTGCATGTGTCTTTTGGAATTACGGTGTTCTCTGGGTATATTCCCAGTAGTGGGATGCCTGCGTCGTATGGTAGTTCTAGTCTTAGGTTTTGAAGGACCCTCCTCCGTACAGTTCTCCACAGTGGCTGTATCAATTTACCTTCCCACCAACAGTGCAAGAGTGTTCCCTTTTCTCCACCCCCCCTCTCCAGCATTGATTGTTTCTAGACTTCTTTGATGAGGGCCACTCTGACCGGTGTGAGATGATATGTCATTGTACTTTTGATTTGCATTTCTCTATTGGTTAATGAGGTTGAGCATTCTTTCGTGTGTTTGTGGGCAGTCTGGATGTCTTCTTTGGAGAACTGTCTCTTTAGGTCTTCTGCCCAGTTTTGGGTTGGGTTGTTTGTCTTTTTGATATTGAGCTGCATGAGCTGCTTGTACGTTTTGGAGATGATTCCTTTGTCAGGTGCTTCCTCTGTAAATGTTTTCTCCCATTCTAAGGGTTGTCTTTTCGTCTTGTTTATGGTTCCCTTTGCCGTGCAAAAGCTTTTAAATTCCCTTCAGTCCCGTTTGTTTATTTCTGTTTTTATTTCCATTTTTCTAGCATGTGGGTCCAAAAGGATCTTGCTGTGATTTCTGTCATAGAGTGTTCTGCTTATGCTTTCCTCTAAGCGTTTGGGAGTGCCTGGCCTTACATTTGGGTCTTTAACCCATTTGGAGTTTATTTTTGTGGATGGTGTTAGGGAGTCTCCTCCTTTCATCCTTGTACATGTACCTGTCCAGTTTTCCCAAGACCACTTACTGAAGAGGCTGACTTTTCTCCACTCTATATTCTTGCCTCCTTTATCAAAGATAAGGGGACCATATGTGCGTGTGTTTATCTCTGGGCTTTCTAGCCTGTTCCCTGGATCGATATGTCTGTTTTGGTGCCACTACCATATTCTCTTGATTACTGTAGCTTTGCAGGATCGTCTGAAGTCAGGGAGCCTGATTCCTCCAGCTCCATTTTTCGCTTTCAAGATTGCTTTGGCTATTCGGGGTCTTCTGTGTTTGCATACAAATTGTGAAATGTTTGGTTGGAGTTCTGTAAAAAATGCCAGTGGTAGTTTGATGGGGATCGCAGTAAATCTCTAGGTGGCTTTGGCGAGTAGAGTCATTTTCACAGTAATGATTCTTCCGATCGAAGAACATGATCTATCTCTCCATCTGTGTGTATCATTTTTAATGTAGTTCATCAGTGTCTTATAATGTGCTGCATACAGGTCTTTTGTCGCCTTAGGTATTTTTAGTCCTAGACATTTAATTCGTTGTGTTGCAATGGTAACTAGGAGTGTTTCCTTAATTTCACTTTCAGATTTTTCACCATTAGCGTATAGGAATGCCAGCGATTTCTGTGCATTATTTTTGTATCCTGCTACTTTACCAAATTCACTGCTTAGCTCTAGTAGTTTTCTGGTAGCCTCTTTCGGATTCTCTACGTATAGCATCGTGCCGCCTGAAAACAGTGACAGCTGTACTTCTTCTTTCCACCGTTGTAGTTTGAAAGCAGCCAAGTTGTCTGGCTTCAGAGTTTAACCGTTTCAGAAGCTATTTCAATAAAAGTGGGGACTTAACAGTGGCCGCTAGAATGAGGTTTACGAAGGGATTGCATGAAGTGAATGCATTTTTCGTGCAAAAACGAGGATGAATTTTGGGCGGTTACAGGAGTGAGTAGTTTGGACTGAATTTTGTTCCTTCAATACAAACAAGTTGCAAATATACTCCACAGTCTTTGGAGATAGGGTCTTTAGGACAGGAATCAAGTGAAAATGAGGCCATCAGGTCTTGCCCTAATTCAGTACGATTGGTGTCCTGGGATTGAAGATGGCTATGTTTGTCGTGTTACTCTCTCTGTATATATCAATGTCCTAGTTCCTGTTAAGACATGTAACCCTTGGTACTTTCTCCTGGCAGCCCTAGCCAATACATGCACCCTGCATAATGTGGGATGAGGCTTTATCTTTTGATCAGTCCACAAGTCCTTAAGAGAAAAGACTGCTCTTTCAAGGAAAAACGCGATTCTGCCTGAACAGCTGTTTCCTCGGTCTCCAGTCTGTCAGACTGCCCTGAATATTTTGACTTCCCAGTCCTCACCATACGTTAAGCCAATTCAAGAAAATCTCTCAATCTCAATCTGTCTCTCTCTCTCTCTCTCTCTCTCTCTCTCTCTCTTGCTCCCTTGCCTCCCCTGCCACCCCCAGGCAGCTAGTGGGTTCTGTTTCTCTGTGGAACCCAGACTAAAACACTTGTGTTATACCCACTAGTGGAATTATGGGGTCGTGAGGTAACTACCTCTGTAAATGTTGAAGGAAAGATAAGATGTTTTGCAAACGCTTTGCCATATTCTACATTCCCTCCAGCAAAGTGTAACATATCCATTTCTTCCATATTGTTTTCATTTCTCTATATTTTTAACTTTCATTTTAGTTTTAGTTTTAATTTCTTAAAAGCAGTCATCAGTTTTAGACACATCAGTGTATAACTATCAAACCCATTGCCCAATTCAGCACACCACCATCCCCACCCCACTGTGGTTCTCCCCCCTTGGTGTCCATCCGTTGGTCCTCTACATCTCTGTCTCAACTTCTGCCCTGCAAACCCGTTCGTCTGTACCATTTCTCTAGGTGCCACAGACATGCGTTAATGTAGGACATTTGTTTTTCTCTTTCTCGCTAAGTTCACTCTGTGTGACCGTCGCTAGATCCACCCACGTCTCAACAAATGACTCCATTTCGTTCCTTTTAATGGCTGAGTAACATTCCATTGTATATATGTACCACAACTTCTTTATCCATTCGTCTGTCGATGGGCACGTGGCTTGCTTCCAGGACCTGGCTATTGTAAATAGTGCTGAAATGAATATTGGGGTGCATGTGTCTTTTGGAATTACGGTGTTCTCTGGGTATATTCCCAGTAGTGGGATGCCTGCGTCGTATGGTAGTTCTAGTCTTAGGTTTTGAAGGACCCTCCTCCGTACAGTTCTCCACAGTGGCTGTATCAATTTACCTTCCCACCAACAGTGCAAGAGTGTTCCCTTTTCTCCACCCCCCCTCTCCAGCATTGATTGTTTCTAGACTTCTTTGATGAGGGCCACTCTGACCGGTGTGAGATGATATGTCATTGTACTTTTGATTTGCATTTCTCTATTGGTTAATGAGGTTGAGCATTCTTTCGTGTGTTTGTGGGCAGTCTGGATGTCTTCTTTGGAGAACTGTCTCTTTAGGTCTTCTGCCCAGTTTTGGGTTGGGTTGTTTGTCTTTTTGATATTGAGCTGCATGAGCTGCTTGTACGTTTTGGAGATGATTCCTTTGTCAGGTGCTTCCTCTGTAAATGTTTTCTCCCATTCTAAGGGTTGTCTTTTCGTCTTGTTTATGGTTCCCTTTGCCGTGCAAAAGCTTTTAAATTCCCTTCAGTCCCGTTTGTTTATTTCTGTTTTTATTTCCATTTTTCTAGCATGTGGGTCCAAAAGGATCTTGCTGTGATTTCTGTCATAGAGTGTTCTGCTTATGCTTTCCTCTAAGCGTTTGGGAGTGCCTGGCCTTACATTTGGGTCTTTAACCCATTTGGAGTTTATTTTTGTGGATGGTGTTAGGGAGTCTCCTCCTTTCATCCTTGTACATGTACCTGTCCAGTTTTCCCAAGACCACTTACTGAAGAGGCTGACTTTTCTCCACTCTATATTCTTGCCTCCTTTATCAAAGATAAGGGGACCATATGTGCGTGTGTTTATCTCTGGGCTTTCTAGCCTGTTCCCTGGATCGATATGTCTGTTTTGGTGCCACTACCATATTCTCTTGATTACTGTAGCTTTGCAGGATCGTCTGAAGTCAGGGAGCCTGATTCCTCCAGCTCCATTTTTCGCTTTCAAGATTGCTTTGGCTATTCGGGGTCTTCTGTGTTTGCATACAAATTGTGAAATGTTTGGTTGGAGTTCTGTAAAAAATGCCAGTGGTAGTTTGATGGGGATCGCAGTAAATCTCTAGGTGGCTTTGGCGAGTAGAGTCATTTTCACAGTAATGATTCTTCCGATCGAAGAACATGATCTATCTCTCCATCTGTGTGTATCATTTTTAATGTAGTTCATCAGTGTCTTATAATGTGCTGCATACAGGTCTTTTGTCGCCTTAGGTATTTTTAGTCCTAGACATTTAATTCGTTGTGTTGCAATGGTAACTAGGAGTGTTTCCTTAATTTCACTTTCAGATTTTTCACCATTAGCGTATAGGAATGCCAGCGATTTCTGTGCATTATTTTTGTATCCTGCTACTTTACCAAATTCACTGCTTAGCTCTAGTAGTTTTCTGGTAGCCTCTTTCGGATTCTCTACGTATAGCATCGTGCCGCCTGAAAACAGTGACAGCTGTACTTCTTCTTTCCACCGTTGTAGTTTGAAAGCAGCCAAGTTGTCTGGCTTCAGAGTTTAACCGTTTCAGAAGCTATTTCAATAAAAGTGGGGACTTAACAGTGGCCGCTAGAATGAGGTTTACGAAGGGATTGCATGAAGTGAATGCATTTTTCGTGCAAAAACGAGGATGAATTTTGGGCGGTTACAGGAGTGAGTAGTTTGGACTGAATTTTGTTCCTTCAATACAAACAAGTTGCAAATATACTCCACAGTCTTTGGAGATAGGGTCTTTAGGACAGGAATCAAGTGAAAATGAGGCCATCAGGTCTTGCCCTAATTCAGTACGATTGGTGTCCTGGGATTGAAGATGGCTATGTTTGTCGTGTTACTCTCTCTGTATATATCAATGTCCTAGTTCCTGTTAAGACATGTAACCCTTGGTACTTTCTCCTGGCAGCCCTAGCCAATACATGCACCCTGCATAATGTGGGATGAGGCTTTATCTTTTGATCAGTCCACAAGTCCTTAAGAGAAAAGACTGCTCTTTCAAGGAAAAACGCGATTCTGCCTGAACAGCTGTTTCCTCGGTCTCCAGTCTGTCAGACTGCCCTGAATATTTTGACTTCCCAGTCCTCACCATACGTTAAGCCAATTCAAGAAAATCTCTCAATCTCAATCTGTCTCTCTCTCTCTCTCTCTCTCTCTCTCTCTCTCTTGCTCCCTTGCCTCCCCTGCCACCCCCAGGCAGCTAGTGGGTTCTGTTTCTCTGTGGAACCCAGACTAAAACACTTGTGTTATACCCACTAGTGGAATTATGGGGTCGTGAGGTAACTACCTCTGTAAATGTTGAAGGAAAGATAAGATGTTTTGCAAACGCTTTGCCATATTCTACATTCCCTCCAGCAAAGTGTAACATATCCATTTCTTCCATATTGTTTTCATTTCTCTATATTTTTAACTTTCATTTTAGTTTTAGTTTTAATTTCTTAAAAGCAGTCATCAGTTTTAGACACATCAGTGTATAACTATCAAACCCATTGCCCAATTCAGCACACCACCATCCCCACCCCACTGTGGTTCTCCCCCCTTGGTGTCCATCCGTTGGTCCTCTACATCTCTGTCTCAACTTCTGCCCTGCAAACCCGTTCGTCTGTACCATTTCTCTAGGTGCCACAGACATGCGTTAATGTAGGACATTTGTTTTTCTCTTTCTCGCTAAGTTCACTCTGTGTGACCGTCGCTAGATCCACCCACGTCTCAACAAATGACTCCATTTCGTTCCTTTTAATGGCTGAGTAACATTCCATTGTATATATGTACCACAACTTCTTTATCCATTCGTCTGTCGATGGGCACGTGGCTTGCTTCCAGGACCTGGCTATTGTAAATAGTGCTGAAATGAATATTGGGGTGCATGTGTCTTTTGGAATTACGGTGTTCTCTGGGTATATTCCCAGTAGTGGGATGCCTGCGTCGTATGGTAGTTCTAGTCTTAGGTTTTGAAGGACCCTCCTCCGTACAGTTCTCCACAGTGGCTGTATCAATTTACCTTCCCACCAACAGTGCAAGAGTGTTCCCTTTTCTCCACCCCCCCTCTCCAGCATTGATTGTTTCTAGACTTCTTTGATGAGGGCCACTCTGACCGGTGTGAGATGATATGTCATTGTACTTTTGATTTGCATTTCTCTATTGGTTAATGAGGTTGAGCATTCTTTCGTGTGTTTGTGGGCAGTCTGGATGTCTTCTTTGGAGAACTGTCTCTTTAGGTCTTCTGCCCAGTTTTGGGTTGGGTTGTTTGTCTTTTTGATATTGAGCTGCATGAGCTGCTTGTACGTTTTGGAGATGATTCCTTTGTCAGGTGCTTCCTCTGTAAATGTTTTCTCCCATTCTAAGGGTTGTCTTTTCGTCTTGTTTATGGTTCCCTTTGCCGTGCAAAAGCTTTTAAATTCCCTTCAGTCCCGTTTGTTTATTTCTGTTTTTATTTCCATTTTTCTAGCATGTGGGTCCAAAAGGATCTTGCTGTGATTTCTGTCATAGAGTGTTCTGCTTATGCTTTCCTCTAAGCGTTTGGGAGTGCCTGGCCTTACATTTGGGTCTTTAACCCATTTGGAGTTTATTTTTGTGGATGGTGTTAGGGAGTCTCCTCCTTTCATCCTTGTACATGTACCTGTCCAGTTTTCCCAAGACCACTTACTGAAGAGGCTGACTTTTCTCCACTCTATATTCTTGCCTCCTTTATCAAAGATAAGGGGACCATATGTGCGTGTGTTTATCTCTGGGCTTTCTAGCCTGTTCCCTGGATCGATATGTCTGTTTTGGTGCCACTACCATATTCTCTTGATTACTGTAGCTTTGCAGGATCGTCTGAAGTCAGGGAGCCTGATTCCTCCAGCTCCATTTTTCGCTTTCAAGATTGCTTTGGCTATTCGGGGTCTTCTGTGTTTGCATACAAATTGTGAAATGTTTGGTTGGAGTTCTGTAAAAAATGCCAGTGGTAGTTTGATGGGGATCGCAGTAAATCTCTAGGTGGCTTTGGCGAGTAGAGTCATTTTCACAGTAATGATTCTTCCGATCGAAGAACATGATCTATCTCTCCATCTGTGTGTATCATTTTTAATGTAGTTCATCAGTGTCTTATAATGTGCTGCATACAGGTCTTTTGTCGCCTTAGGTATTTTTAGTCCTAGACATTTAATTCGTTGTGTTGCAATGGTAACTAGGAGTGTTTCCTTAATTTCACTTTCAGATTTTTCACCATTAGCGTATAGGAATGCCAGCGATTTCTGTGCATTATTTTTGTATCCTGCTACTTTACCAAATTCACTGCTTAGCTCTAGTAGTTTTCTGGTAGCCTCTTTCGGATTCTCTACGTATAGCATCGTGCCGCCTGAAAACAGTGACAGCTGTACTTCTTCTTTCCACCGTTGTAGTTTGAAAGCAGCCAAGTTGTCTGGCTTCAGAGTTTAACCGTTTCAGAAGCTATTTCAATAAAAGTGGGGACTTAACAGTGGCCGCTAGAATGAGGTTTACGAAGGGATTGCATGAAGTGAATGCATTTTTCGTGCAAAAACGAGGATGAATTTTGGGCGGTTACAGGAGTGAGTAGTTTGGACTGAATTTTGTTCCTTCAATACAAACAAGTTGCAAATATACTCCACAGTCTTTGGAGATAGGGTCTTTAGGACAGGAATCAAGTGAAAATGAGGCCATCAGGTCTTGCCCTAATTCAGTACGATTGGTGTCCTGGGATTGAAGATGGCTATGTTTGTCGTGTTACTCTCTCTGTATATATCAATGTCCTAGTTCCTGTTAAGACATGTAACCCTTGGTACTTTCTCCTGGCAGCCCTAGCCAATACATGCACCCTGCATAATGTGGGATGAGGCTTTATCTTTTGATCAGTCCACAAGTCCTTAAGAGAAAAGACTGCTCTTTCAAGGAAAAACGCGATTCTGCCTGAACAGCTGTTTCCTCGGTCTCCAGTCTGTCAGACTGCCCTGAATATTTTGACTTCCCAGTCCTCACCATACGTTAAGCCAATTCAAGAAAATCTCTCAATCTCAATCTGTCTCTCTCTCTCTCTCTCTCTCTCTCTCTCTTGCTCCCTTGCCTCCCCTGCCACCCCCAGGCAGCTAGTGGGTTCTGTTTCTCTGTGGAACCCAGACTAAAACACTTGTGTTATACCCACTAGTGGAATTATGGGGTCGTGAGGTAACTACCTCTGTAAATGTTGAAGGAAAGATAAGATGTTTTGCAAACGCTTTGCCATATTCTACATTCCCTCCAGCAAAGTGTAACATATCCATTTCTTCCATATTGTTTTCATTTCTCTATATTTTTAACTTTCATTTTAGTTTTAGTTTTAATTTCTTAAAAGCAGTCATCAGTTTTAGACACATCAGTGTATAACTATCAAACCCATTGCCCAATTCAGCACACCACCATCCCCACCCCACTG